>NW_017304990.1:16848-31358 GCF_001594115.1 Trachymyrmex septentrionalis
TAAATTTTAATTGCATTGTGACATAAATCGGCGAATGATTAATTATTGTAAGTATCGAAGTGAGAATATCAGGTTATTTAATACTTGAATAGAGAAACATTTTGCAAGTAATCTCTGTAGAATATATTATGCGAGAATTTCACGCCATCAGGAATGTGCTTTAAATGGCGGTTTTTCCTGGATAAGAAAGATTAACAAAAATTCGCGAACGGCCGCAACGTCTCACTACCGGCACGAAGAGCAGCTTCCTCTCTTCTCATCCTCAAGCTTCGCTGTATCCACCGTCGGCACGATAAATTAGTGCAGCACGTGTACGCACATGCAGTTAAACTCATTCATGTGCAAGTCGACTTGGCAACGACCGTCCCGTCGCATAGCTCGCGTCTCTTCCTAAATCTATTCCTAACGCTCAAAGACGTGCATCGTGTGCGTATATCCGTAAGAGAAGACAACAAGAGACCGAGAAACTAAAGACGGCATTGCGTACACGCGAAGAAATCAACCATGGATAATTAATTTCCACAAAACGCAGCACGATTTGCGTTCAATTCGTCACTCGAAAAATTTTCAAAGAATACTTTACCGAATAATTTATTAAACTATAATATTGCAAGAAACTTTTATTGTTTTTATTTATAACTTGGAATCTGTTGATACTTTGATATTTCAGTTAAAGATAAATTCAAATTTAGATTAGATTTAAACGTTAAAAGTTAAATTATACTCTGCAGATAAATATTAGCAATGCAAATATCAGCAAGCAGTATAATATTGACCATATAATATTGAAGCATCAGTCTAATAAATCATCACTGTAAATTAAAAATATATATCCTTGAACCTGAATCGACACAAATTTTTTTCCAATTTTTTATGTCGCGAGTTACGGAACTCACATGCGTACATTAATTCAATCAATCTTGTAGATAAAAACGCGACTATCAAACATTAGCGAGTCCAAAGCGAATATCTACTCGTTCTCTAGTTTGCAATAATAAATCTTGCACCCGGCATATTTTCACGTTCGCTCACATGCGAGCAGAACCAAGGCGTGATTTTCCTTTCAAATGATATGCCAATCGGTTCAACGGGATTTTTTTCGCGAGCACACGAGTGTCAATAGTTTATTCGGCGAGAGGAATGTATAATGTATGTTACAGGATAACACCGTATCGCGCATTAAAAAATCGTGTGGAGCTACTTGAAAAGTATTATTATCGTCGCCATATCCTATGTCTCTGATTTCTTGAAAGTGCATACGATACGCACCGCATTCCTGAATGCGTTTGAATCTTACAAGATAACAATTTGTTAAGTGACAACTTGAAAAACTTTTGTTTCTCTGCACGCTTAAAGGAAGTAAGCGTGATCAAAACATGATACTGTTCTATTAAATTAAAAATACTACAATTGCATAAGAATGTCACGGGTTACGACTAATTCATTAAGTCACGTTATGTTGATGCTGACGAATCTGTCAGCTTAATGCGAAATTTATCGGATATGATATTCTATTTTAAAATTCCAATTTTGTAAGTGTTATATATATTAGAAAAAATTTACTAAATTTTAATAAAACTGTTTGAGATGCTGATATTTGTATTGCTAATATTTATATGCAGAGAGTAAGTATAATTTAATTAATGTTTTATGTTTAAATCTAATCTAAATTTAAATTTGTCTTTAACTGAAATATCAAAGTATCAACAGATTCCATTATAAATAAAAAAAATAAAAGTTTCTTGCAATATTATAGTTTAATAAATATTTTTGCCGTCTTCTACATATTTGCTACACACAGATGTGTGTGTGTGTGTGTGTGTGTGTGTGTGTGTGTGTTTGATACAAGAGCCATTAATTTCATTTAACTATTTTTTTTTCATTAAATAAATATATTATTTACTATAAATGTTTAATTGTTTCAAATAAGTATTCATTAAAATTTAGTACATTTTTCTCAGTGTATGCCTTTATTACAATATTCAATGCAGTTCCAGTTAGCAACGAAAGTTACATTATATTACTTGGTTGCAACATATTATGTTAAACACAAATATGCTATGTAAAATAACAGGAACTATATCGATTCTGCATACATCAGACTGTGCGGATATTATCGATCATATTAATCGTATTATTATTATTATCAGTCGTTCTGAATTAACATGCATTAATCAATAGTCCGTTAATCAGTGCACTCCGTGAATGTAGAAATAGATTGGAAATGGGATTTTTTTAAAAACCTAAACCATCAGCAGTCGCGGCAAAATCGAAAGTTACTGCAAACCGTGATTTCTGGACAATCGGCAAAACTTTTATTTCGCCAAGCAAAATTCCATTTGTGGGAGCAACGTTCGAGAACGCACGTCATTTGCACTGACGTAACATATGATTTCCTCGTGAGAATGACCGCGTCGGTTATAACGTCCTTCAGAAAATCGCTCCATTCTCCCTTTCTTTTCACTTAACGGGAAAGAAATCCGCATGCACTTGTAATCATCTAATTTTCATGTTGGTGAATAATCTGTACGTTTAAGTGATCAGTTTTAGTTAGTTATCGTTTAGATGAAACATTACTGTATAAACTTTTGTAAATTATGTAGAAATATTTGCACTTTACAAGAATTATAAAATAAAATTGCATTCTCAATATGTCATTCTTATATTATTATGTTAATCATTCTTAAAATTACATTTTTTTTCCTCGCATAATAAGCATATTTTACGAATTGATTTTTCTGTTTTTTTTTTATATGCATTCTTTATTTTGTTCGATTCGAATTATTTAAGAATTTGCTCGTCAGCAATTATGTCTATGTATTCATTATCGAATCTTTTGCAATGTTTTAAGTTTGATATGTTTACGAAACTTGGAAGGGAAGAATAAAGAGAGAAAAAGGGGAGAGACCAAGAGAAATATAGTAGCTGTCATTCTGCACTTAGCAATAAATAATAACCAAGAAATAAATTATGTTTACCATATTATATATGATGGGAAGGGCCGTTTTAATCGCATTATACAAAATATTTCGCTTTATTCGTGAGTGTTGGCACATGCATGCTGCATCTATAAATATCGAGCTCAGATGAATAATTTTTTTCCTTCTTTTTCCTCTGTTTCACCAATTTGAGATTTTTTTCTTAAAAATCGGTAGTCGTTATTGCCTACTGACGTATAACATAATATTTACATTCCTCGCATTTTCTACGCTTTGCATATCTCATTTCTCACACGCTCAACTTGATAGTCGCGAGGTATAGACGCTATTTGACTTGGAAATACTCTACGAACTATAAATAGTCCGATTTCCATATCTTGTATCCGCAGACATACTTCAAATTCATGGCCCTTGACGATTCTCGTCGAAATCACGCTGGCGAATTCGCGTCGTTTTTTAGAAAATGCATGCATTTCAAAGTAATGATAAAACAAGACGAAACTCTCGACTCAAAGTTAAGATTGAGGATCGCGAAAATAATACATATCCGGAATGCGGCATTCTGTATCGACAACTAGAGAACAAGGAGAGTCAAACCAGCCAATTCGAAGAAATAATGACGAAAAGATGCAACGGCATATCTTATCCATATGAGAAATCGGATCTACAAGCGGAAAATACAGTAATCAGATGTTAATCAAAGTCGTTTTCGAAACGATACACTGAAACCGTCGATAGCAAACTGATGATTCGCACGATCCTAAATGATGAAACTTGCAAAAGCTTTCAGGTATATTACAGGCCTATTTGCGACATGAATTTAGTCTGAAAAAATTGGAAATCAAATATGAATTGTTTCTGAGCGTTACATAATTTCCATAAAAAAAAAAAAAAAATTCTTTCTTGTAGAGTAATTTGCTTTAAGAGAAATTAATGGTAAATCGGGTGCAATTATCTAAACGACACTTTGCTTGTAACACGCAACAGCACATTACTTCTACTTGAAATTGACCGTCTTCTTTTAAGATTCGACGCAATTCTCGCGAGTGGCAATGCAACTTTTCAACGCGAGCGCATAATAACGTACAACCTTTCCCTGTGAAATAAAATCCGAGAAGTCACTTTTTTATCTTCTCGTCTTCAAAATTGAAGACAGTTTGCCACACTAGTTGCAGACACTTTCTGCTACATTTTCTGCACGTACGTTTCACTGCCAGCTTCGACCGAAATATTCGCACAATTCGTGAAAATATATTGTCGACACGCGTCCATTCGCGCGAACGATGCGTGATCTCGTCTAGTTCGTGTGGAATATCTCATTTATAACGGTATGAAAATGCATGCCAATACTCTTTGGTGTTTACTTCTACCAGTGCGAATGTCGAAGATAATTATAAGTATTGCGTACAAGAGATAAAAACGTTCGTGTAATTTAACAAACACCGCTACAAAAAGTAACAATTGTCCATCTAATTAGCTTGCCATTTTTCAAAGAAGAATTGTTTTCAGATGTAAAATTTAAATTTACAAACAAGTTGTTCCATTTATTCTTTTTACTTCTGCGATATTTTAACAAAATTTCACCACGGTTTTTACGCTATACTTTTTATCACAATTGAATAACAGCACAAAATTATTCTGTCTAAATACGATTTAAGAAAATAAATGTTCACTATTCATAACAGGTAAATGAAAATATAAATTTTATAACATTTTTCAATAATTTAAAAGGAAAAAATATAAGATTTAAATGAACGATTATCAGATTAATATAACGCAATATCGTGTACGATACAAAATTCAATGTAAATGCATCTTATTCAGCTTGCTTCGAGTTTTCCGAGGTGGGGACACTTTTTAAAAAAAGCGACAGACAATATACTACGAGCGATTAAAGAGTTTACTTGTGTCGTATACATAAATTTTTTGGAGCAACAAAATACGCTATTAAATATTCTGAGAAGAGCTATAATATTGAGCACAAAAAGACAGTAAAATCATACCGAATATCAGTCGCCCGCCGAAAGATAAAATTTCAGTGGAGCACCATTTAACCGAATCTTGTTTGCGAAACGATTCAAAATCAAGAGTCAACAGAATAAATTTTCGATGCGAGATCTAATTTCGTGGGAAGATCCCGTTTCATCCTTGAAACGGTAGATGCTCGGCATCACAAAGTCTTATTTTCAAAAGTTATTTTCCTGTTATGAAAAATGTTATGAACAAAGAATAAACAGTAGAGGTTAAAGTATATGTCAAATATTTTAGATAGAATCGGATATTTAAATTTATATATTCAAATGAAAAATTTATGATCGATTTGTTAAATTATCTACTAATTCTTTCATTACGGAAACTTTCAAAAAAGACGAAGTTGTCGCTCCGATGTAGATCATCGCAGCGACTTTTTCCCTGCAGTGTCCTCATCAGTAAAAAAATTAATAATGTGTTAGATTAATTCGGTTAAATCGCAGATTTCACTGAACTGATATTTTAAGAAAAATTCAGCAAAAATGGTACTTATTGCAAACGGAAAGTAACATCGAAAGAACAGTCTTGTTGAAGTATCTATATCTAAAAATTTAGTTTGTTTAGATATAGATTATCTGAAAATAATTGAACTATCAAAATAGTTATGTAGGACGCACGCTCAAGATGGTTGCTAGAACGTCAAAACTTTTTTGCATATTTGCACATCATCAACTTGAGTCTCCTACTTATTTTATTGACCTAACAAAATTATTTTCAGATCCACTTATGTAAATAAGGAATTTAGCAAATTATTTTTCCGTGTGAATTATTTTCATTTTATATATAATAATAATAAAGTATAATAAAGTCGAACGTAGTGTGTCCGATGAATACACCTAATATTCGAAATAAATAAAAAAATAAATGAAAATACTCATTTTCGAATTCTTTACATTTCTTTTTTATTCGTTAAGAAACGAATAAATATTTTTTCATTCCATTTGAATGAATATTTTTTAAATATGATTATGAATATTTTCAATTCGTATTCAATTTTAACTCTGTATTATCTGCATATAGCTCTTGCAAGTCTAAAAAAGAAAACAGAAATCTATAAAAACAATTACGATTACACCGTGCGCTTAGTTCGCGACTTATACGATGGGCGTTCTTGTTTAACTTATAGATTAAACAAAGACATTTTTATTGAAAATAAACAATGTATCTGGCAATTTAATGTCCACAGACATCCATAATGAACGTCCCGCCCAAGATATTCTATAAAATATTTATAATTTACTAACCGGAATTATATCGAAGTATGTATGGCGCTCTATCAAATAGATTTATAAATAAAAAATGTATATCTTTCTAAAATATTGTTCAAAATTTCTAAGTTTCCTTTATAAAATCTGAATATTACAATGATAAAAATAAATAAAATTCACGTTTTTACTTAAAGTCATCAAAATGTCAATTATAGTTAAGAGGTAACGCGATTGTTGGAGATTTTTTTCAGTTTATATTTTGTTCGAATGAATATGAATACTCGCTAAATATTTACAGTTTTTTCGTGAATAAATATTTTTGGAAAACTCAAAATTTTGAACGAATATACGATTACATTTTTTTTTATGTGAAAATTTTGAATAAATACAATTTGGAGGTCAATTACAAAGTTTTGCATTCATTGGTCACACTAGTCGAACGGTTTGACCTATTTAAATAAATCTTCACGCTGCAATAATTCAAACAATCAACATTCGTTCGTTTCCAAAATTCCGAGTATAAATTAATTGAAATTTTAGAAAAACATTAGCGAAATGTAAAGGGATGAAAGGGGAGAGATGCGCGCGTCATTCGACTAGGACGTTTTCAGGACGCATGTAAAAGGGACCTCTCACCAAGCAGGTAGTGCCGTATCCATTTTTTCTTGGGCGGGGGTGGCGTCCAATCGCTACTGTGTCGCGGCGGTTCACCATCGTTTACGACGCCGATGATACCAACAATCCGTGTCGGCGATAGATTATTCGCATCCGTCAGCCCGCTCACATTATTATTCATCTCGGCGACGACGTCGACGACGGTGTTTAGACTCGCGCGCGATTGCATTATCGGCGACGTAATACCATCTGGCAGCAGGAGAACACCCATCTTCCTTGTAAGTCGCGCGGATCGAAACTTCCGTTTAAGCTGCTCTTCGTTCAAGCTTTCACTCTCTCTCCAAGGAAAATCGATCGACCGGGTGCTATATCCGCTTCTCCGTCACTATCGCGAACATCAGTGTCGTCATCGATGTCGTCGTCGTCGTCGTCGTCGCGTCGTTGTCGCTATCGTTCGATTTCGCGACAACCGGTAATACTGTCGCTGTCCCGCACCGAGCGAGTCCGTCCAGGATGTGGACGAGAAGGTCGCGTGGAGAAACTGTCACGGAAATGTGAAACGCGCGACGTGAGAGAGAGGTCCGACGTCGCGGTACCGCGGTGGTAACGGTGGTGACGGTTATGATTACGACGACGATCGCGACAGAGAAGGGAGGATACAGCGAGGGCTAACGAAGTTGTCGGCGTGCTAGAAAAAATCCGAACTTTCGACAGAACGCGGAATAGCGAGTCCGCTCGAGCGATTTCGAGGGTCGCATCGTTGCTCGTCCACTTCATTCCTCGGGGACGATCCTCGAAAGAACGTCTTTCAACGCGGAAGTTCCTTCGTAGTGAAAATTGCGCTCATATCGATCGTCGTCGTCATTCATACATTCTTATACGACGCGTATACAAACGCGACGGAATTCGACGGAAAGCGATTTGCAATTTACGAAAGAAGAATCGAACGATTGATTGAGAATGGAGCGAAGAACAGACAGGTCTCATCAGAACGGGTCTCATCGATCTCGCACTTTACGGCCACTTTCGTGCGACACTACGAATCGCAATTGGCGATGACCCATCCGCCGCGTGCATCATCGTTCTAACTCGCGATCGCGATACACGCCTGTATATACGAGCTCTAAAGAACGTCAGTCAGCTGTTCCCGGAACTCCCGGCGATCGCGACCGGTCGGTCGCGGCGATCGAGTAAAACTCGTAACCGCGTGAGTCGCGGGCACCGACTGAAATCTAAACTTGCGTGCCGCCGCCTCCAGCCCGAGGATGACGTCCTCGTGCCTCCCTTCTCGGTGCCAGACAGCGACGGTGGCGGTGGCAGCGGCGACGGCAGCTCCCCTCCCTCCTATCCCTTTCGCACGACAGTGACATCCCCGTCTTCGCGAGAATTGCCTCCAGTCACCGCTCGGCGCGATCACTCTGTCCTTATCGCTCGAAGGACTTGTTCCGCGACGACGTGACACGTTGGCACTCGAGATAACTCCGAACCCGTCGCGCACGTTCTATCTAGGACACTGCAGCGATCTCCACGCACACACACGCACACACACAGTGTCGGATTTATCTACACAGGCACGTGCCTCCATAACTTTCTGTCATACTTTCTTAAGACTATTTTTCAAAAAACATATATGAATCTGCTCCATTTCGCATTATGTTACTTCTTACGCAATGCGGTGTGTTAGATTGATGATTCTAAAGTATATCAATTAATTTCCTTTATCACTTTTAATTTACGAAGCAGTTTTGAATGATTAGTAACGTACGCGAGAGCTGTACTCACCATCGATGATCAGCATCTTTTCTTCGCAGAAGAGATCATCCGACTCTGTACGTTCTCTCTTGCATTTGGCACCTGAGAACATAGAAATCATAGTTCATTCACACGTTATGTGTTTTATTTAGAAATATATAAAATTATATAAAAATTATGAAGACGTAATAATGTACATTGCTCGCAAATTAAATAAAAACTCTAAAACAGATCTGCTATTAATTCCCGAAATAAAGTAAGATAAAGATACGGCTGTTAATTTTAAGTCGAAGTTTGCTGCGTAATAATTTAATTACTTTACTGCGCAAAAAGTTATTCTTTTTCCCCTCTCCGATGATAAGAACATTAATGCGATTACACGCACAAGCGTAGAGGGCGCATCTTCTTTCGCACGTATATATGTATATCTCGTCTCCCTATCTCAGATTTTCGCGAGAGCATTTCACGTCATGAAGGCGACTGGTGAATCCACAGGTCGATAAGGCATGAAAAATTGAAAGAAGCGCGTCTCCACGTGCTAGACTGGGGGGGTAGGTGAGGAGAATCCCCTAGAAAGGTCCGGATAACGCGTGGGGTGGGAGTTGGAATCGCAAGTGGTAGGGACCGCACAAGCGTGTAACAAACATAAAGGTGGGGAGATACTCCAACTTGCCAGAGCAGCTCTACAACCGCAATAGAACCGGCAACGTTGCAGATTGATCAGAACGCCACGCGGCCGTCAATGTAAGGTGGGGATTTAGCCGGGGACGACGCGCATGCGCATTTCAGCAGTCAATTTATCCGCGTGTTCACCGGGTCGTTGCTGTGTGACTGCACTTCTATACTTTCCTTCTATCACTCTCTCAAAATATATAACACATATATATGATTGAAAAAAAAAATATAATCTTAAAAAAAAATTGTTTCAGCTGCTTCGGTTGCAAGTTATGCCGGCTGTACTTGTTGTGTAGAAAAATATGATTTATTTTATTATTAACTAATCTACTCTACACGCAGCGATGCAACGTAGTAATTATTCTTATTGTTATACTCTTTCGAAATAAATATATTTTTTCCATATTACTATAATTACTTCCACTACTAAATTAATCTTTAGCTTTTACAAGTTAAAAGCTTGGATTTTTATTTTATTTAAACCAGACTCGTATGAATACACTAAATTCATCCAAATTCATCTATATTCACAATTTAATCCTAATCTACTTCTAGTCCCAGTCTTTATCTATTTCTAATCTGAATAATAATTATTATTTGTAAAGCTTCTCAAGTTCTTGTTAATCAAAACTGCAAATAATAAGTTTTAAAAAATAAAAAATTGAAATTGCTTACATAAACGCGCGTACGTAAGTGCATATAAAATCATAGAATTGGTAATTTCGCTATTTAGATAAAAAAAAAATGAATCCCAAGAAATTTTAATAACATTCTAACGTGATGATTTTTGGAATTATGTGAGCGAGAAGAATTAAAAATTTGAGAAGAAATGTAGAAAGATTTAATTGCACGTTTCTCATTAGAGACAAATAAATGGGAACGAATAGAGAATGTCGCCGGAAATGATATAATTTCTCTCTCATAGACAGTGTTCGCGTAGCCCGGCGTAAAATATGGGGGAAGACAGTCGCATTACGACGTTATAAAGTGGAACTGCATCCTTCAGCCGCGTGCACGATAGATGGTCTTAAATGGTCGTTTAACACACGTTGCCTGTTACGTCAGGTATAATCACGCACGCGCACCGGATAACAGACCGGATGCGCGAAGATAGAGAGCGAATTACGACGTTTAAACCATCCGCATTACGAATAAAGTTGCGTGCGTGATATTTGAAATTTTTCCATTTCGAAGAAGAAAGAAATCTCACTAATCAAATTGCATGCATACCTACAATTCATAGAATAGAAATGTAGTTTGTAAAATTCGTTCATTATACCTTATTTGCCACTTTGATAAACGAATAATTCTTCCCGGTACGTCTATATAAAATTATTGAAAAAAAAAAAAAAGAGAGAGAGAGAGAGAGAGAGAATATCAGCTGCGTGCACGAGTAGATGGCGCGCTCATGAATGAAGCGCGGAGTGGCCACCGCATCGTAGTTTCAGAGTCAGTGACCGGATCTTCCCCCCCCCCCTACCCTTCTTTTCCTCGTGTAGCGACCGAACACGCGCGATATCCAGGTTTGCCACCACCATTGCCATTACTACCACTACCCTCCACCATTGCATCGCCGCATCACCTCTACGGTCACCATCGGTTCTCTCTTCTCCCACCCCAAGTTTCGCGCCGCTTTACCTTTCCCTCCCTACATACCCGTGACGATTCGACCTCGTCGGATACCTCCAGCACTTCTCCGCCCCGCCCCGCCCTCCCGCCCCTCCCCACTCAATCTGAGTCGCCCGACTTCCGCCACCCTCCGAGATCTCTCCCTCCCTCGCCGCTCATAATTCCACTCACGCTCTCCCTCCCTCTCTCTCTTTCTCTGTCCCTCCCCTCTCCCACTTTGTCTCACTCTGCATGCAAGTGGTTCGAACACGCGCGCACGTAGATTCCGCCACGAGCAAAAAGATGCGAAGCGCATGGCGAAGAGAGTCAGTCAAATCCTTTGCGCTTCTTCTGTGCTGTTCCCTTTTCCGCCCCCTCCCCCTAAACGAATAAACCTCTAAAGCTCCCCCTCTCACATACATCTCGCTTTCTTTGTCTCCCCTCGTAACCCCTGTTGCAAAGTATTCACCTTTATCCACAATGGACTTTCGCGCGTGTCTAACTACAGCGCGAGAAAGGGAAAATTCCACCATCCTCGATGCTTTCGAGAGGGAGACGCGTATTAAGCTCAACTCACTAACGATTACGCCTTGCGGTTGTAATGGCGAAACGCACGATAGTACTTGCGATACTATTATCATTACAAAATATTATTCTTGTTTTTAAATTGTTTTGTATGTTTTTCAAGAAATCTTGAAGAGTTATCGCGAAGTTAACGATTTCTGCGACGAAGAGAAAGAAGGCGAAATGGAGAGGAGAGAAAGAGAGAGCCTTGAGAACGATGATTTAATTGCCATCGTGTTTCATGTACATCTAGCTTTTCTCACGAGGACTTGTCAACTAGCGGGAGAATCAATGACAATCAACTGGGACTGCAAGGATTCGTAGACGCGCAGGAGTGAGATTATCAACCGACCAATAGGCACCAATCGCACAAAAATGATGCACTTTGAGGCACAATGAAATAAAAAAAATAGGAAACGCCTTCAGAAACGAAGCCAATGCAAGGCCAAGGTAGGACGGATCTCGTTTCAAAGCACATCATACAACGTCTTAGGTTCGTCTTCGTTACTTTCTCTTCATGTTCGTCACGGTTGAGAAACACTGCCACGAGGTAAATCATACCTAATTTGGAGACGGTGAACGCGTGGTCATCGCACGCAACTGCGCGTGCCAGTGCTTCTCACTCAAAACAGACGTGATTGTCAACGCTTATTGTTTTATAAACAGCAGACTTATATACTTATGTGAGATATAGAGAGAAAGAAAAAGAGAGAAGCGATGTATCTATATTTTCCTTCAATGGAGCTGCCTACGCCAATGTCTCGCCAAATATCTCGTAATAAACCTACATTGTAACTGAATTTGGAGCAAAAATATCTTTCATCGAAAATTGTTTGTATCGCGAAAAGTTTACCGTTTCGCGAAAAGAGATGACTCATATTTATGTATCCGTGATAATTCCGGAAAGTCAAAATTTCATCATTGAAAAAGAGATTATTATATAGATGTATGTCTATCGAGAGAGATTGCAGTTTCGCAATTATACAATTCCTCGTATCGATTTTATTGATTTCTCTATATCTAATCAAAGAGAAGCAAGGGCAGAACGTTATCTTCCATATTGTGACTCTTATTCACATATGTGATAAAAGGTACGCTTCGTGTATGCTTAGCGCAAACATAACTTTAATCGGACAACACCGCTCGAGTGCATTTCGTTTATATTACTCTTAAAGCTTCTCCGTCTTATCATCGGAGAAAGATAAAGATAATACCTTACAGACACAACAAATGTGCATTTTGCACATTTCTTTTATTTTACCA
The DNA here is from genome assembly GCF_001594115.1 of Trachymyrmex septentrionalis. Taxonomy (NCBI): domain Eukaryota; kingdom Metazoa; phylum Arthropoda; class Insecta; order Hymenoptera; family Formicidae; genus Trachymyrmex; species Trachymyrmex septentrionalis. The sequence continues at coordinate 29,504 of NW_017304990.1, forward strand.
CGTTAAATCTCGTCGCATAATGACTCAATCGAGATTTTTATATCTCGAGAAGGGGACGTAATTGTTATCAGCAAATTACTCACTACAGCCACGAGACTACTGTCACGGTACATAAAATTACATGTGTAATTGTCGCATTTGATAATGCAACGGCGCAGCAAAACTGCGTATGGCGCTCAATCGTCGTTATCTACGTCTGCAAAAAAAAAAAAAAAAAGTATAACCCAATTCAAAAAGAGACCGCGTCTGTTCGCGCGCACAGATTTGATATTTACACATTGGCAGCTTATGTACGTATGCATTAATATAAAACTATACTTGTTATTTCTGAATGTGGAATTGATATTCGAATAACAAAAAAAAAAAAAATTGTAACTTTTAACTTTGCTGATACAGCAAATGTAGCTTACAGTAATGTTTCAATCTAAAATGATAAGCGCGTAAGAAATTAAATTATGAAAAAGTCTGACTGTCTGTTGAAAATGTGTTTTCACAAAAGTGTCATTCGTACATGTCAGCGTCACATGATAATGTGAAGCAGCTAAAGTAAACAAAATCACTTTTACGATAGTAATTGAACGTAATGCCATTGCATCTGTGACGGTAATAACGCTGAACGCGCATAAAAGCGCAAAGCAAAAGGTCGCAGGAGAAGCGGCTCAAGTAGCGCGTGGTACTCACCACGTGGCTCGCTGGAGGCATAAGTATGATTGGAGTGGGTCGGCGCAGGCGCAAACGAGTGCTGATCGCAGGAGGAGGAGGAGGACGAGGTGCTCGCCAGGCGCTCCCGCTTCTTCTCTTCCTGTTCGACATAGTAGGCCGCTTGCAGTAACGTTTCCAGACTCATCCTGCGGCCGGTTTGCTGCTGCCCTATGAACGTAGAGGGAAGGAGAGCGCGCTGATGATGGCGACGAGGATGCTGCGGTTGCTCCACCGAGTCTCTGTATTCCTCGACAACCGCTGTGTTATTGTTCTGATGACTCCGGCGCATCGAACCGCCGGCGTCGCGGCAGCCACAGGCACCGACGCCGACGCCGACGCCGCCGCCGCAGCCGCAGCCACAGCCACAGCCACAGCCGCAGCCGCCGCGGCCGTTCCTCCGTTTGGTTCCGGACGCCGGCGATGAATCGGCAGGAGCAATCCCGACTCCCGACAGTCCCGATTCTCTCGGACTTCTCCCCTCGTCCCTCCTCCTTCGCTGTTGCCGCTGCTGACCACCGCGTACAAGCTGCGTGCGGAAAAAAGCGAGTCGTTAAATTATACGTATTGATAAGAGTAATCATTTTTTTCTTTTTTTACAACGACACACGTTAAAATGTTGTTCTTATTAAATATGATATACTGTTCAAAGTCGTGTCGAAGGCGTGATAACTTTTACGGAGCGAGGACGTGAGAGAAAAAGAGAGATTTTACCCGTCACGTAGCGTATCTCTGTCGCAATTCAAGAGCGAAATAAAGGTAATTCATCGATTTCATTTCGTTTATAGAGTTTAGAGTGGTTACGAGCTTGCTAGAGAATTCTGTACTGGATGCCGTTATCGGATCTATCTAGAGAAGGGTATCGTCGTGGACGTCGCGGACGCGACCGCGACCGGTGTGCCCACGACGTACGTCACGTAACGTACACGCGTGACGTAACGCAGCCGTGCGCGGGAAGCCTTTCCATCCCCCACCCCGACCACCCACTCACGTCGCTCTTGCAACAGCGCATCAGACGGAGCGCGCCACGCAGGCGCGTCGCGGCTCTTTTTTCCTGCAGCGCAGAACGACAGCACGTATCTCTGCACGTATCCCAAGTTCGCTGGAACCGAGCGGACAGCTTAATTAAAAAAAAAAAAAAAAAAAAAAAAAAAAA
>NW_017304990.1:31458-51275 GCF_001594115.1 Trachymyrmex septentrionalis
GCGAGGGGGATGAATACGACGTAGATTGGACACTTGAAAAATCTTACGCTTATCAAGCGCATCGTATATACCGATTTCCGATAAACGATAGCGTAGCCTCGGCGTAAACCTGTTTCCTCCGCCTCATCCCGACTAGACGTCCGTAAACGTTATTCCATCCTTCTATTTCACAAAATGCAAATTTGTACGTGATTCTATTTTACAATATAATTGGACCGATTCAACCGAGGCACATTTTCAGGATAACGTGTACGATATCACGAGCTCGATATCGCGACTCGTCAGAAATCGACAATTCGTGGGATCGTGCAAACATACCCGGCGCTCTCGCGGATCGGTCTTGTTCCCCCCGCTGCTCAAACGTGTGCGGTGAAAAAAGAAAGGGAAGACCGGCAGTGGCGTCTCGTTACGTGGCGCGTTTGCGTGCGCGAAAACGGCCACGAGTATGCACGCGTCGTATTGTCGGCGCAAGAAAAAAAAATCAAGTAATCCTTGGCTAAAAAAAAAATCCTTGGATAAAAAAAAAAAAAATACGGAAAGGAGAAAAAGGAACTGTGCCTCTCGCGAACAATAACCGGCACCGTGGCAAATATCGAAGATAACGGTTTATTGTTTTGAAGTGCCGAATAGATTGCAATAATTCCCAAAAAGCATATGTAAATCGAGTAAGGAAAGTGGAAGAATGTACTCGATTCGAAAGCCAGGTTACCTCGGTGGAGTCGCGAAAGCGGACGACGTCGGCGGCGTCGGCGACGCGCGGTCGCGCTCGCATTCTCCGCGGGAGACGCGCGGGGTCGGCATGTGAAAATAGTGGAGGGAGCGGACGCGCGGAATGGAACGAAGCAGAGCGGAGTGGTGCGGAGCGGACGATTAGCCAGCGGCAGCGGAGATGCTGCCGTTGACGTCGTCATCATCGTCGTTGTCGTCGTCGGTAGCGGCGAACGAGATCGTGTGGAGCTCAAACAGCGCGCATGTCCTCGCAAAAATTCGAAGGAACGTGCTGCGGCGAGGTCAAAAATTGACAAAGCGACACGCACGTTAGAACGGCCGACGATGCACGCAATTCCGACCAATCGCGATGCTCGCAGCCTATGACGTCCCGGCTGGACGTCACGCTATTGGCTAGTTCTATTATGGCACGGAAAACACGCCACGCAACCATCTCTATACACATGTTAATTAAATAGGTGCTAGTAACGGATATAATAATTCGCCGAGACTCGCCCGCGCTCGCTCTCTGTCTCTCTTTCTCTCTCTCGCTCACTCATTCTCTTTCTTTCTTTCTTTCTCTCTCTCTCTCTCTCTCGCATGCCCCGCTTCGTTCCGCCCCGTCCCTATCTCTCTTTCTCTCAAACGGGCGTGGTGGTTCGAGCAAGAGAGAAAGATATAGAGTCGGAGATAAATAAAGATAGAAAGGGTTGTATCTCGGCCAAACTTACAGGTTGAAACACGTTGTGTCCTGAGCACGTTCCGGGCACGCACACGCTGGTCAGGTACAACACAACAGAGCGGTTCTCTAGTTCCCTTTAACTTACTTCTGTGCCGAAAACGATCGTCGATTCCTGTCAGCGCGCGTGGTCTTTCGTATCGAATCGTATGAAAATTAATTCTGCAAGGCGGTCGACGACGAGGCGGCGAGTCGACGCGAGAGAAATGCCCGCGACCGCAAGTGCGACCGCGCGACGAGCCGACTGTTTCGGAGCGCGCGGCGAAACGCGGGTTATAACCTGATCGATCTGGCGCGTGGCGGTGGCATTTTACAAGTGCTGAAAACCACTGCGCATCAAACTGCCATGCTTGCTCGGCCACGATTCACGTGTCTAGGCACCGTGGCGCGAGCCAATCGTCGCGCAGCTCGTGACGTCACCCGGCTCTATCGACGAATGAACGTGGCCCATGTGACGCAGCAGTCCCGCTGGGCGTGTGAGACTGTGAGATAAGTATCGCGAAGCGCCTGCTTCGGCGATGTCGTTCATTCGCTTCGTCGATCGGTCATCGTCGTCCCTGGTCGTCCTCGCCGCCGTCGCCGCCGCCGCCACCACTACCACCGTCGTTGTCGTCGCCACCGCCACCGTCGTCGTTGTTGTTGTCGTCGTCGTCGTCGTCGTCGTCGTCGTCGCGGCGATCGCGCTCGTTGTAACCCACGCACTCCGTGCGTTTATCAATTCCTTAACGTCGCGCGTTTATTCCGCCGTGAACGCGACGCGACGCGACGCCACGCTGTGCGGAAGGTACCTCCTGCCCTGCACGTTGCGCGACGACGGAGGCATACGAGCGTTCAGGCACGTACGCGAAACGCGAAAGAACAACACGCGGAGCACACCCGACACCCGGCTCGCCCGGGCAAACACTCGCGCTCCGACCGATCGCGGCGGCAGCGGCGTCACCCTCCGCCACCTTTTGTTACGTTCCTTCTCTGTCACATGGATCGACGCCGCGCGAGCGCGAATGCGAATGCGCGCGGTGTTGCCACTTTTACCCGTCTCACGTCTCACGTCTGCCGGAGCTACGCTCTATTGTTTACTTTCGCCAGTGCGCGCGCGCGCCATGCGCCCACGAGGTCGTGAGTGGTCGCGGAGAGGCTGTGACCGCTGCGAGGTGACCGCGGCCAACCCGCCAACCGCGGCTGCTACAGACTGTTAGCGACTACAGCTGCTCTACAGATATGATCACGTAAATTCTTCTCCTCGGTTTTTTTTTCTTTTTTTTTTTTTGGTGAACGGACACTTTTAACTGATAGCCTACAGTCCTTACTCGATTTGAAAAAGATTCGAACAAGCGCAAATAAAATATATATTTAATCGTGACCGAATTTTTAAAATTTTTATCTCTTTGTTTCTCTAACGTCTATAGTTATACGTATCTATTTCGTATTAAGTATATAGAATGATATTCCCAGACAGCACAATTTATAAATATTTTGTAAAAATATTTTTGTAGTCTTAAGTTGAATGAGACATTATATAATCCAAGTAAAAAATATTTATTAGAAATATTTATTTACATTTATCAGAAACATTTAGCCTATATTTTAATGATATTTCGAGTAAAACTTTATGTAAAATATGTATGAAATATCTATATAACATTTCAAAAAATGAATATTAATAAATATTTATTATAAATATTCTGTACTGTCTGGGTAAGGTCTGTTCTTTTCTGATACCTTTTCTCTCTTTGTTCTCTTTCTTTTCACATTGAAGAGAAAAAGACAAAAGATGAACAGTGAGAGAAAAAATATTTAGTCTTGGAATATGGAAAAAGACCTATAATATAGTTACGAAGAATAGACCTTTACAATATGAATGACATAAAAATGACAAGATGATTATAATGCTTGAAATACACGTACTTGTAAAATAAATCCAAAGATAACTGAATTAAATTGATTTGTTTTAATATGAAATTAAATACTCGTACTATTAAATACTTAAGTGCTCCATCCCTAATAACATTTATGTTGCATAAAATATCTAAAAGACGTTTTTTAGGTGTTTTAGGTATCTAAAAGATATCTTATGCAACATGTATGTTATTTGAGATCTGCTTGGTCTACCAAATTTTGTCTCGTGTAACTAATTTCTTACAGAAATATATTAACTTTTACAATATATGTTTAAGACAAGTTTATTTGTACAAAAATTGCGACTAGATCTTACATGAAGTATCATATTTTCTAATAGAATTTACTCTAGAAATGAAATTTTGAAAACGTATCTTTATAAATATAGCATTAATATGGAATATTTTTACATTCTGCAAAAATAAAACATGTTAATATTATACATATTCATTCTGTATTATATAATAAGTATGTCACAAAGTATTACAACTATTTATAGAAATACATCTTTTTAATCACATATGTATATTGTTTTGCTTTGAATAGATAACAAAGATTTTTAAATAATTTTTCACAAAATAATTACTCTCACATTTTCATATGTGGTATACTAACGTATGTATAGTGTTACACAGTAAAACGTGTAATTTAAAAATATTATCAGAAAATATTCTACATTCTCTGAGTTCAGATTTAAATAGTTTACATAATTTTTTTACTATTCTACTTTAAATCAATATAGCAATTGATTATATCAAAATCAATTATGGCAGATGATTTTATATAGAAACAAATTTTAATAAAAGTCTGCTCAGTCCCCAAGTACTATTTAGCCACTATACTTCAATTTCAGAAAAAAATTTCTATCGTGAATATTTTAAATTCTGCAAAACTAAGACAGTTACATCTGTCTTTATGAGATATATTTCGTTAGGACCATCGAGATTCCGGTAAATTTAACTAAAACAATAATAGTTATCTACTTAAATTACTAACATACAGATGCTTCAATTCTGTCTTTGGTGTATTTTCAAAAAGTGCCGCACGATTCTGGCCCTCTCCCTTCTTTACCCAGTGTCCATAGACACGAAACGCGCAGCCATCAATCACCTGAAAACAATTATCAAAAATATTCTTAGCAAACACATATTGTTCATACTTGATTAATTTCATAATTATATCAATTCAATCTTAGAATAATATCAGAAGGTTTGGAATTTTTTATATGAAAATCACAAGAAAAACCGAAACTCTATCGATCCCTCGAATACTCTATACCAATATTTTTTCTTCATAATTATTATTTATTTCATTTAATTAATTTGTAATATGGATTTTTATAGTGAAAGAATTTACCTTGCGTAGAATTTTTATTCTATATGGGTCGGTACAAGCTACGTGTGTCGAAAGCGGTTCAGGCGTGATATGAAGCCGTTTAATACGAATAACAGCTCTCACACAAATAATTGCCAATTGAAATCTCTTCCTTGCATTGAATGATTTCGCCTTCAATTCCTGTACAACAAATAAAGAAATACTTGATAAAAATGCACCAACTATTCAGCAAACGATTACAAGCTTTCTAAATTAATATTTCTATTCTGATATATAAGTACAAGAAAAGTACAGAAAGAATATTATCATTATTATTTATTAAATATAAAAATAAAGTTTTTCTTTGTTAAATACAACGTAATTGAATAGAACTTTTAGCAATTAGAGAAAAAGTGTTAATATCAAAATACATATATTCGTATATGCAAACAAATGTATTTTCATTCAATGTTAAATATTAATAAATTCTTGTATGAGAATGCAATAAGTATATTCAATGTATATATATACATGTGAATACAAGCACACGCACAAGCTTAATTAATTAGATATACATATAAGTAGCTTAGTTTGCCACTGTCAATTGATTTTCAAACATTATTATAATGCTGCTGCCAATCTTATTTATAATTTTAACATAATCAAAGAATACCAACTAAAATAAAATAAATGTTAATTTTTTATTACGTAAAAATGATAAAAATAATCAAAGTAAATTTTACAATGATAATAGTAATCAATAAACGTTGCTATCAGACAAAATAAAAAGAAAAGTAAATTAATTACCAAAGCTAATTGAGATATCCTACTCAGACGTCGCGAGTTAGATGACAGAGAACGTTTTAGAGGAGCGATGTCTTGATCCCATAGCTGTAAGGTCAATAACTTATACTTTATAATTATATTTTTAAAATTTATTAAAAATTTTATCTATTATAAGATATTTTATTAATCAAAAATAAAAACAATAAAAAATAATAAATAATAAAGCAGATAGAAAATTAATAATTTTATGTGCAACGTGTAATTGTTCATAAACCTCATATTTGCTCATATACGATATTAAATCTTATTTATGTGCATTTTTCTGCTTCTTGCTGTGCGTGTTATAATTTTTACAATTATAATAGATATAAAAATATTTGTAATGTACAGGATGTTCTAGAAAAAAAGAAACGTTCTTCCTGGGATACCTTGTATCTAAATGAGTGTAAATATATTTTGAAATGTGAATTGAAGTGAGCAGAAACAAATAAAGCGAAACCAATTAATTGGCAAAATATAGTTTTGCAGTCGAATATAGTGCATAAAGTATGTATTGGTTATTTAGAAAGGTCTTTTATATATTTTTTTTCATTTTAAATTGGAAGTTATAAATAATATTTTCTTTGATAGTTTAGTATTATTAAGTACTTACGACAGTGTGAAAGAATGAATGTTCTAACGCATCCTTTATAGAAATTCTTCTTTTGGGATCAACAACTAGCAACTTCCTTATTAAATCTTTTGGAGCTTCTAAAACATATTATAAAACATATATTGATATTTTATTTTTTTTTAATTTATCATTTCTTTAAAATATAATCAATCATTTTTACCTGTTATGTCAGCCCATTCGGGAGAAGTGAATGAATATTTTCCCTCCATTATATTCCTAAGCATAACCATTTGTTTCCGATGCCAAAATGGAGGACAGCCAACTAATAGTGTAAACATAATCACGCCACAAGCCCATCTATTACATCATGAACAAAAATGGAAAATATAATGGAATCTTATATTTCGCAAGAAACTAACTAATATATTTAACTCTACGAGTGAATACGTTTTTCGGTTTCTTTTTATCATGTCCGACGCTATTTTCTCAAAGATCGAAGAAAAATTTGAAAAAAAATTATGAAACAGCTATCTATATTGTGTGTGTGTGTGTGTGTGTGTATATATATAAATGACAAATTTTAATAAATATTATTTATTGAAATTTTGAAAAATAAATTTTAAATAAAAATGAATAAACGAGACAATAAAAAGGAAAAATTTGTCAAAATTTTTCTTAAATTACCATTGTTTCTTATGGAAAAAGATCACACATGGCTCTGACGCATCTGATATTTTATCTACTCGACATTCAACGATATATTGGTCTTTCAAAATAATTCTGGGACCAGTGGGACCTCGAGTCCTTTCTAAAGGGTGTTTTTTTAAGCCCGATAGAACTTACAACTGTAAAAACTAGCACAAAAATGCAATTATAATCAAAAATTTTTTTTTATTCGAAAGATCAATGTGTGGCATTAACAATTGAAAATGATTTCGGGCATATGGCCACCGCGGCTGTTCTTGACGAAGAGCATTCTGGACGTCCAATTTTGAGTGACTTTTTCGAGCAGTGCCGGCCGTATATCACGAATAACACGAACAATGTTGTCCTCCAAGGCGTCAATTGTTGCTGGTTTATCAGCATAAACCAGTGACTTGACGTAGCCCCAGAGGAAATAATCGAGAGGGGTCAAATCGCACGACCTTGGAGGCCAATTGACAGTTCCATTTCTCGAAATCAAATGAAGCAATTTTCACCGATAGTTTACAGAACGGATCTTAATTTTGGATAATTTGGTAGCGTTGTTCAAGCGTGAGTCTATTCATAATGATTTGCCAGTGTATACTAAAAGAAATAAAAAAAATTTTTTTATTAAAATTTAATTTTTTGTTTTATTTTTTACAATTTCAAGTTCTATCGGGCTTAAAAAAACACCCTTTATTATACTCTCTACATACTTTCTTTTAGAAATTTAGAAAGAAATAAAAACTCAGACAGATAGGAGTTCACTTATGTATTTTGAACTTGATCGTGGAACAAATCGAAATGGATTCTGAGCGGAATTATTCCGTTTTCCCTAGAAAACACAATAGAAATCTAGAAATTTTTTTTACCTCGTTTTTCAGGATACAAAATCGACTTTCTGGTTTCCTGGTTTTACAATTACGAGCAGAAACATCTCGAAACAATTTTGTTTTGGACCCTAACGTCTTCACTCGAAGAGTTAAAAATTAATTCATGCATGTATACATGCGCACATGGAATTATATCTTTTAATTATATACTAGTATGTGTTGGTGATGTTCATGACAAAGCCTGTGTATCGTTTATATATGTATATAGGCATGTACTTTTTTAACTCTGAAGAAATCTTACATATCGACTTCATATCCGTAACCATCTGTATTCTCAAACATATTACACTTTAATACTTCTGGTGCTAAGTAGCCAGGTGTACCACAAAGGTCTGTAAAATACATCAAATATTTAATTCTCTGGACTTGGAGTACATACAAGAAAATGACACAGACCTTCTAATTTGTCTCCATGTTTCCATATTTTGGCAAATCCGAAGTCAGTTATCTTCACGTTCAAATTATCATCAAGTAATATATTCTCAGGTTTTAAATCTCTGTGTACTATTCCTTGATTATGTACATGCTGGATTCCTTCAAATACTTGTCTCATGATATAACGTGTTTTCTTTTCAGAAAGTGTCACGACCGACGTGAGATAATCAAATAATTCTCCATTCTTGCACAATTCAAAAATTAAGAATATAAATGTACTAGATTCAAAAACATCATGCAATTCAACTGAAAATAAAAAAAAAAAGGAAAGAAATAATAATATAATTATTCTATATAATATTTTACAGTTATTTATTTTAAAATAAATCTATAAGCCTCTCTTACGATTGTTGCCATTTCTAAAAAAAGAGTAAAATAGGAAACTTACTGATATATGGATGTCCAGCTACTCTACGAAGTATTTGCACTTCTTGTAGCGTAGCATCCTTCATAGTATGCATATCCTCATTAGTCTCATTGCTGATGTCTATAATTTTAGCCGCATACTCCATTCCTGTTTCTTTCTCTATGCATCGTCTCACAGTGGAAGATATTCCTCTGAAATACGCGTTCACCAAAATTAATCCCAATCTATTGAAACCAACAACATTGGTATCGAATGTCAATATTTGCGATCTGTGCCAAAACTTGTCGAAACTGTGTCGTAATTTATTTTAATTATGTAATGTTATCGTCAACTTGGAGGATGATCGTCGTATTTACTCTACCAAGTATTTATCACGATCGCTGGAGTAACGTAAAAATACATAAAATATGAATAGGAGTACAGCATTAAGTGTTAATATAGGAGCGAGTCAATGATAATGATAGTATTGAGAAACGTGTTATCCGGACGAAAACGTGGAGTTACTCACCTTCCTAGAATCTCTTTGGGCTCGTACTTAGCATAAAATCCCTTCGCCGCGTCCTTGTCCGGCAGCACATCGTCCCCTTCATCCTTCGCCATGATTCGCGTCGTATGCGTTCGTTACGTCGCTCATAAGAGACACGCCGCACTTCTTCACGCGAGTCTCAATGGTGCACTCTCGCCAAGAATAATACACTCCCGAAAATAATTCAACACGATCCAAACAGTCGGGACATACTACCAGCGAAGTTTCTATCACGCGACGGCACTGTCATGTTCGCGTACTCCACTCAAAGTGAGAGAATTCGTCTTATTCGTCTCTCACACACTGACACACACACACACACACACACACATACACACACACACACGGCTATAAACAGCTTACATTATATAGATACTCCGCATTGGTCCGCATTGGTGCATTATAAAGGCTGTTTTATATGAAGTTACCAATCTGATTATGCAAATGTGGAGTAAAGGAAACAAAACTCGGTTGTCTCCTCTGTACATTTTCAAAGGAATTTCGTTCTCATTTTTATTTCTTTACACAATATTTGTTTAGTAAATTGTGTAAGGAAGAAGTGACGTTTTTATTTCCATTTAATCTTGATTTAAATAAAGCATTTAAATTCCGATTAAAGGAACTGTTGAAAAACGATTATTTTTAGTGCTCCCCTCTACATCTACTTTTATTATTTGGTATCTCGTGACGAAGTTCGCATGTAATTATCTATTATCGGTAAAACATACATTTATCAAAAATATCGGAAAATATATAATTGATATTAAATCTTAATTTTTGCAAAAATAGATTGTTATTAACTCTTGAATAAAAGCATTACATTTTTTTCAAAAACGTACATTTTTTGTCAAATTAAAAACTTACTTGATCAGAGTTGATAATAATATTACTTTCATGTTTTTATAAATAGTAATGTTGTGTAATGCGATATATATACATATACATTGTATATGTATAGGTACCTATTCAGGTCCATATAAAAAACCGATAACGCCATTTCATCCATTATTTATAAATATACTTCAATAAATTATAGAAAAGTTTATATCACTTGGAATTTTTTATCACAACAATGCCATGATGAATATTTCAATTATTTATAAACTTACAGTACTACATAATTATGCATTCTGGCACATATATTATAATTCAAAAGTTTATCTTGTTATCCAAGATTATTCTTAAAATTGAAAGTACGATAATTAAACATTACATTCCAGAGGAAGTATTACTAATATTGTTAAAAAGGAGTAGAGATATTTGAAACTTTTTAATATGACGAATCCAAATATGTCATTTTTTTCGTACAAAATTTGACGATGAGATGATTAAATCATTTCCATTATCCTTAAGTTGCTAACAGTACAAGTTAATACTGCAAAACGAAAAAACGTAAGAAAAAAAAAACATTAGTAGAAACATGTCTGGAAATTTTTGGCATAGACGTAACTTAGTCGTGAACTCAATAGAGAAAGCGCCATACGTGTTTTAAATAGACGAGGGGAATGGGAAAGCATTCGCTTTTATGGTTGACTGTACGGTCGCGCCGTGTGCGCGGCATGCCAACTTCCATTGGAAATTTCCATTCGAAATACACAGTCGGTCGCTGTCGTCTTGTAGGTAGCTTTATAGAGGACTGTGGAGACGTTTCGTAGCCGCAGCGTCTAAAAACCAGATTGCGAACGTTGCGAACGAACTACAAGTGCCATGTGACATTAATCCTGGCGCGGTCGCGCGAAATAGCAAAGAGGATGGGAAAGCCTCGTGGAATTTATGTGAAAGAATTCGACAACTCAAGGAGTGAATTATTTCATACATATAAACGTATACAATTATTAAATTGATAAAAAGAATACAGGTTGATAAAGATATATTAATAGTTAAGAAATAACTTTTATTTAATAACTTTGTTGCTGTAATTATTTTTATCCCCATTGTAGTTAGAATTAATTATGTCAGTCTAGACAACTGCTTTTTTGGCGGCTAAGGAAATCAATAATCGCATTGAAATAAATGCATGCGGGACAAATATCAAAGTAAAAGTAATCTACATGTATATGAATATTAACATTAAATACTGTCGAATTAATTTTGTATTAGAATAAGTATCGTGTATTGATACTTTATCGTGTTTCGAATTATTTCATATTATTGCATCTTTTTTGTGTTATTTATTAAAAAAATAATTAAAGAAAATGCACAGGCAAAAAAAAAAACGGAAGAATATTAACAAATGAAGAGATATAAAAGATATAAAAATGACAAGACAAAAATATTTAAAATACTTCATACGGTAGAGTGACTGTAATTTTCTTTATTATGCAAGCAATTTATATGATAATCATGTGACGCGGCAATTTTTGCACGTGATTGCAAAATCTGTGAAATGTGATCGCGCATATGTCTATCAGGTGATATTTATACAGAATCTGTAAGTTAAGTGATAATAATTTTTCGGTCTTGTAAAGGAACAATGAGATCTAATATAATAAATAAAACATCTTTCAATATTGTCATTTATTAAAGTTAAGATCTAAAAATAATTCTATAAATGAACATCTCGTCTACGACAACATTCCTTATATTTCTTGGTAATAATGAAATGGAATCGAAATAGCAATTTATAGAGTAACTTCAGCCAAATTCGAATTAACTTAATCAGCTATTAATTAATCTAATAAAATTTTTTGTGAAACAAAATTTCTTTAATTTAATATTATTCATTGACCCTAATTTAATCTTTCTTTTTCTATATTAAATAACAAAAAATTAACTGTTCTATTCCTATTAAAATAGTGCATATATTGTTAATCACCGAGTAAATTAATCGGAGTTCGATTGAAATCTGCATTCTTGGTGATAAAAAAAAAATGGTTCTAACACTTTTATCACAAAATTGCAAAAATTGTAAAGAATTTTAAGACTTTATTGCAATAAAAATAATCTTATCAGCAGTAAAGCAATTATATGAAAAATACACCTTATCTTCTCATGACCAAGTACCCGCTTGGTCATAAAAATTATCATTATTTTAAATACGATGACAAAAAAACGTTCTTCCTAGCTCTTCGCCACATGGGCGACATTCGATCTCTTGCACGTTTGAAATTGCATCGAGGCAGTTCGCTACGTTATTAAACGTTACATATTATGACGTGTACGAAAATGAATCACGTGTGCGTTATTAGCAAAACGTACGAGAGTAAGAAGAAAAACGAAGGCAATGAACCGATGTTGAATATTACGGGAAATTAAGGGCAAGGATTTCCTACGAATTTATGATGATGGAATGTTACAACGACACTTATCGACACTGCTCAGCTTACTTATTTTACCTTATGTACTGGATCTCCATGGGAGGGCAAGATAAAGCTCATTTTACATTCTTGTTCTCCAATAGCGCCGTCGCTAATCTCGCCGCTTTCCGCCGCGTCATTGCAGTGTACGGTGATTTCTTATCGGCGGTAATGTAAAACCAAATGAATAAATGTATACTGCATAAAGAAATACAAACAATTCCAAGCAGAATGTTTATAACCTATTACTTTTTAATCTTTTAACTTGATAAAAAAATTTCTCGAATAGATATACATATATCGTGTATGCTAAAAAGTGTGTAAAAGTATAAATTTCACAAAATCCTTCCGAAAAAATATTTCATTTTTTTATTTACTTTTCATTTGTTCAAAAATTCATATTCATAGCCAAATAAATATCATTATATGGCCCATTACGTAATTATTTAAAAAAAATCTGTATAATTCTCAATATGAGAAATTTGCTTTATTATTTTACACATTATCTGTTCCTTTCAATCGAAGTCTATCATTTCATAACTACATATTTAAATTGAATATATTATTTAAATACGAAATGACAGACTTTTGCTCGCATTTTCTACATTCCAATCCGACGTCATATTCTGCTAACGTATTCTGTTATATTTTCGCTAGCATTCTACCGATAAAATTTATAGCACTTTGTAGACTGTGCAAAATCACAACGGATATGTCTATCTGATGCCTGACAAAAAATATCAATAATTATTGACAGCATTATGACAACAGAAAGACATGTGACGTAATAATCGATCTTTGAGTATTCTAATGCATAAAAATGCAAACCACACCGCAAAAATTTTTCTCGAGATCTGGGAAGTCTATGGTAGTCTTATGGTAGTCTTACTAGAACGTTGGATATTTTTGATATGGATTGTACTTCTGGGTTCAGACGACTCCCGGGGAGTCTGCTCATTTCTCGGTAAGAAGAAGACTTAAAAGACCTTGCTGTTCGGATTAGATGGTTCTCATCACATACGTGTGTACACCTGTGCGTATGTATACTTGAGCATTAGTGGCGACAGCGTAATCAGTTGTTCTTTTGAGAGAATTACAAATTTCGACATAGTTTTCTTCTCTCGCTAAATTGAGTTAAGAATACGACCCAATCATTATAACACAAATCTTTCATGCAAATATATACACCCGGTAAAAAATTTGTCATGCATGAATATGTATAAATACGTATAAACATACATAAACATGCATGAATATTCATAAACATGTATAATTATATGTGAAAGATATCCATACATCCTTCTTTCTTTTGTAAAGTTACTTTTTAGTGTAATATAAATAATAATAGTAATGTGAAAACATTAAGAATAATTAAAAAGATAATTTTCGCACTATTTGTTTTAGAAAAAAATCAAGTTTGAAGAAATATAAAAAAATTACTTATGTATAATTATATATAAAATTATGCATAATTATGTATGAGCAATTTATTTAACATTTTTCCAAGCTTGTTTTTTTTTTTTTCTAAAGCAAGCAATGCGAAAATTATCGCACACTTTAATTATTTTTTTATGTTTTCACATTACTATTTATATTTTTTCCGCACTAAAAAGTAATTTTACAAAAGAAAGAAGGATGCATAAACATGTATGGACATACTTCATATATAATTATACATATTTATAAATATTTATGCGTGTTTATGAATGTTTATACCTACTTATACATATTCATGTATGGAAAATTTTTTATTGGGCATAGATCTGATATACTCGGATGATATCATCAATTTAGCTACAAAGTACACAAGATTTGTGTTACAGTACGTAACCGCGTGAGCTACACTTATTTCAGTTCAGTGTGAATAAGTTTAAACAGAAATAAGCGCAGGGTTTAAGCGCAAGAGCACTTCAAGTTAAATATTACTGTAGATATCAGAATTTATCAATTAATTTTATTATCGGCAAATTATTATAGTTTTATTATTTATTTTTATACGTTTACATTTTAAGAAGAAAAAATAATTTTTGCTTATGCTATATATACTGAAAAAAGAATTTATAAAATTTGAATAAATAATATTTATTTAGATAATACCAATGGGATCATTCGCTTACAGAAAATAATTATTCGATTAAAAAAAATAATAACTTAAGTGTAATTTTTTGAATTGAACAAATATTTATTGTAAGTAAATGGTCATGGATTGATACTATCTAAACAAATATTTATTCAAATTTCATAAATTTTTTTTCAATGTAGAAAAATTTATCAACGCGAAATTTTTTAAGTTTGAGTTCCATGGATCCAAGATTTGATTTAAAAAAAAAAAGGATTATCGGAGCACAAGATTACATTCATTGGCATACCCATATATTCTGATATTTTCAAGGTAAACGTACATATGGCGATGCATAATGCCATTCTTTGAACGAGCATGCCTGTTTGTACTTGGCACGATTGAGGAAAAGGTGGAAGACCGAGATCATTTGCCAATATTATCGCACGTGTTGGCACATGATTTATGAATAGTTCTGCGATATGTGTTACACCGTATAACAAGCATACTTATCTATCGGCAAGGGCTATGATTTACGATGTTGAACATAACAAGCTCGATGCATAGAACACATATCGATGTCGATATACGAAGTCTTTTGAATAATCTGGTATAAGAATTGAATAGTACGATCTATCGAGCAGTTTATATTAAAGTTGTTCGGGAAGTCTTGCGAATAGGAATTCAGCACTATTCTATTCTATTCGCATTTCTATAGTAGTCTTTCTAACATCATTCTATTGATCTAAGCGGAAGATCGAACAAACGACCGTTCTATCTTTGTCCCGTCGATGTCAATCGTTTTGCTGCAACAGAAGGTACTATACAGAGGATGTGCTTCTATTCATGTTAAATACTCAAATATTTCTCAATCTAAAAGAACATTTTTAAATGTATTTTAAGTATTTTTATATAAAATCGTTTGCCTCGAAGAAGAAGGATGCACTTAAAGAGGAATAAAATAAAAATTTCTTTTAAATTCTAAAATTTCCTAATTATAAATTTTAAAAAAACTAAATTGTTTTCTGTGTGTGTATACGTTTTAAATTATATATATAAAAAGATTTTTCAATTAATATTTAAAAGATAAAATTAAAGTTCTCATGATCTGAATAGTGATAATCTTATTCGAATCTGCTGACAAACAACAAGCTAATTTCCTTCCAACATTTTTCTTATTAGGATTAAGAATGTTGAGATATCATATTGCAATTGTTATTATTTGTGTCATCGTTTAACCAAACAAAATGTTGCTTCTATTTTATTATCGCTATTATGAATAAAATGATATAATTGTTAGACCACCCGAATAAAAGTTCATTGAAACTTCTCGAGCTTTCGTATTCCAGTTATAATGTTTATAGAATACAATATCTCATCAGGCACAATTCCCTAATGCGACCGTTTTTAAATTGTATGTTTATATGAATGTAATTGGTTTTGTAAAAAACATTATTTAATGCTTCCTGCCTGGAGAAATTATATAAATTTGCTAACAATTAATTTTGAAACTATTTATAGAAATGCAACATACTTAATAACATTTTGTGCAATTTTTTTTTTAAAGTGGTATTTTATTTAAAAAGTTTAAAAAAAAACGACTCAAATTATTTTATTTTTGAAAATTACCACTCTATGAAATGTTAGCGTATGGAATACAGATCAATGAGAATTGAAATTGCATCAAGCGCAATTTTTATCGTATTGTGCAAGATTTTTTATACATGCATTACAGTCGTCACTATTGAAAAAATTATTTCACTACTCATCATGACTACAATGCTGAACGCGAATCGATCGATAGGAAGAACTCATATGTTATTTCAGATCAAATTTATCAAGAAATCGATTGTTATCGATCGAATATTGCTTCTTAAGACGCTTGCTTAATTGCACTTTAAACGATCTGTAATTTGTGATAGGATTTTGTTGTATAATTTTATTTAAAAATTTATTCGATCTTAAAACTTTCATGCCACACACACACACACACACACACACACACACACACATATATATAAAAATTAATTATTTTTGTATTACATTATGTATTACATTCGATTAACAATAGACTTATAAAATGTATTTTCTTCCTAAATTAACCTATAAATATATAAATCCTGGTGATATTGGGAACATTTTAAAAAATTATGTTTTTCGGAAAAAATTTTTTAATGCGTATTTATATATCAAGATTTAGAAACAATAAATTCTACCTTTAAAATTTCATTTGTATTTTTTAAACTGTCTTATACAATTATAGATTAATATAATATGTGTATAGTTATAAACTTGAAAAATAAAAAAAAATGAAACTAATAATATATAATAATACTTCCTAAGAACTTATATGTTCCTTCAACATGAAACTAATAACACAAAATTTTTATGAATCCTCCCAAGGATTCATATATATTCCTTCAGCGTAATAAAAAACGTGTTTCTGTTACAGGTTAACAGTCGTAAAAATTTTAATCAGCTATCATAAAATATATCTTATAATATAAAAAATACGTCACACATATACAAAACTATATTAAAAGGATAAAGAAAGATGTCTTTGGTTCATATTTCCCCAAAATTTATTATTTATGACAAACGAAAAATTAATTTATTTCGATATATAACACAAGAAAAAAAATATAATGCTTGAGATTATAGTTTAAGTACAATAAGAAATCGAGAGGTTTAATACGACGCAAAACTACGCGAAGCGCCAACAAGCGAGTTTCGCGTTACCTGCGATATTAGATAGCGAAATCATAAACGTAATATCAGATTACCGTTATAAAAATCGCTTAGATTTTTGTTTTTTTACTGCATCATTGTAGATCTGCGAGTGCGGTCTGGAAACGCACGTCATTTTTTAATTTTTAACTTGATGACTTCAAATAAACAATCAAGAATGTTAGCGCGCCACTATGTGTAACTCCAGTAGCCAATTAATTTCCATTTTTATCGATCATTCTTATTTTATTTTTTCTTGTTTTTTTTTTCGTCTGTTAAATAAACTTGTTTATAAATAACGTTAAGGGGATGTTGGAGCCGCCTGTATTACCGATAAAATTAGCGTTTTTGACGTTTTTATTCCTGAATTTTTTTGTAGTGGTTTCACAGAACAAAAATTTATTTGCTATGCTAATGTACTTGTCGCTGGTGTATTTTGTGTTCAGCTGGAAAAAATAAAAAATTACAGATTTCTTTATCCATTTTACCTTCAGCGTTGATCGCCATATTCAGATAAAAATGGATAAAGAAATCTGTAATTTTTTATTCTCTGTTTCCACTTTTGAACACAAAATACACCAGCAACAAGTACATTAGCATATATGTTTTAATTATGAAGAACAAATTTTTATTCTGTGAAATCACTACGAAAAAATTCGACAGAAATAAAAATTAGTTTTGTTTAGTTTTATTTTCGGTAATACAGGCGACTCTATACTAATTTTATTGATCAGAAAAATTCAAGCGCATTGTACATTGCTATTAGCAGCAGACTAATTTTAATAATTATTTTTTATCTACCATATGTATATATAAGAGTATTTATGTTAATATGAGTTATTTAAAAAAAAAAAATAAATGGAGTCGTCCAAAATGGCATAACAAACATGGCGAAGCTGATACTTTTGAACAAAAAAATACAATATAAAATAAGAAGTTATTGTTAACGAATGATTATGGAGGATGTAATGATGGAGATGATACGTTTTCGCAAAGAGAGAGAGGGGAGCCTCTTGGAGCGATCTAATCGGATCGGACGAGGAGCCAGGAGGTTGCTATAAGCGTTCTTGTCTCGGGGAGGGGCAAACATCGAAAGGGACGAAGAGGGTATGCTGTACGAGGGAGTGGGAGAACTGGAGAAACCGCGGCTTTTCATATCGCGCACCGTCATTCTCGTGCGAGTCTCTTCGCCGATCGCGATCTATCACATCGTACTTCGGGAGATTTGAATAAAAATTCCTTTATAAATTACGTTGCAAATTCTTATTCGAATACTCAACCGATAATTACCGCACCTTCGCAAACCCGATAAAGAAGTGGTGGGTCGCGGGTGTTTTGTTTTTCCAGAGATTTAAGCTCTTTTAGGGATTCCCGACGTTCCTCTGATATTACCTTGCCGTTTCCTCCCTCTCCTCTTCTTTCCGTATTCGCAAAGCAACTTGGTCCCCACCCTTCGTTAACCGGCTGCTCCCACCCGCGGGGCGACTTCCACGCAATATACCGATCTCGTGGCACCCACGGAGGGAAGTTGACGTGAAAAGAGGACGAAAGATCAGTGCGACACCGGGCTCGTCCGAGAGGTGAACCCCTTGCGAATTGTAGCGCACCCGCGAAACCTGTCGCAACATTGTAGACGCACCGTCTATATATAATAAAAACGTTACGATTATCCTTATTCATTCGCGCGAACACGTACACGTGCGTATACATATTCACACGCGGGAGTACATTGAGCGCCGGGACTTCCCCCCCATTAGTAGCGGCCCCGACTGCGAATTTCGAAGCGGATCCGCCAGCTTTTCGCCGGCGTTCCCATTCATCTCGACGTCAGACGCCGCACGGAGCAGAAGGAATCGTATATACATAAATATATACAGCTATACATACATATTTATATACGTCTGTTTGTATACTCGGAACTAGACAGTCTTCTGAGACCAGACCGATCGGCGCACTAATACGAACTCAAGAATGTCACACAGTACGAAGGGTCTCGGAGTACCGGTGCACGGCGGACGAATACAGGTGAGTGATTTGATAATAATTCGTCGTTATACTTGTCATTGAATAATTATCTGAATTATCAATAAATTTATAATTTACGTTTTGTTCAAAAATCTAATCCTAAGATATGTATATAGTAATCGTTGCGCAATTGACTAATTTTATGTTAAGTAAAAATTTACGCGGTTGCTATCAAAGTATCGAGATATCGTATATCGCAGCGCGCTGGATTTATTGATTTTATAAGCGAAGATAGCACAAGAAAAAATATATATTTTTAGAGACACTATTCCCTGAAGTGTATGTTTCTTTTAAAAGAAGCCGCAGATCAAATATTTCGTAAATTATTTTAAATGGCATTTACAAAAGTATTAACGTTTATGAAATAAAAATCGTATTAACAGAATACTTTTTTTATATTCATCCTTGAAAATAGATATTAGTAGATACTAGCAGATTAATAGTATATTATTTAAAATATCTTTTAAAAGAATATATACTTAATTTTCTCTCTTGCATGTTACGATCTTTCTCGAGCGTCAATTCTTCAGCCGACTACATTAAATCACCGTTAAATTACGCGCCGCTTGCAGAATTTAAATTTGAATTGCTAATTACAAAAGACAGTGCAAAAGTTGCTTAGTTGTTTTACGGCATTGACATAAACGTGCATTTCTTATCGCATGTATACGATCGCCACCACATGGCTCGGTTGCGCGTAACATAGTCCCTGAAATGTCAGTGACGCGCACAATGTATATATATATATA
>NW_017304990.1:51298-64829 GCF_001594115.1 Trachymyrmex septentrionalis
TTTTTTTTGTGCTTAAAGCGAAATAGATACGCGCAGTCGAAGCGAAAAAAAATATACAACGATGACTACAACTACGACGCCAAATATTGCTGTAAGCATTAAGTAATTCAATTGTCGTGCAATATTGATAAGAACAAATCGCGCAGGAAGAGTTGATTCAGGTAATGCATTTCATTACGGATACGCGCAGTTTGCAAACGTCACGGGCGATTACGCACATTCTGCATATGCAGACAGCAATATTGTGTAATTAGGTGAACGCATTTAAGCGAATCATATCAGGAGGTCCGTTGGCATATTGTTCTCTGCGATTATTTCGCGTTTCTTGCTGCCTTTCTTAGCGTTGCATTCGATTTTATGAAAATCAATTCTAATGTATTAAAATTTATTAAAATTTACTGAGTAATATTTAATGAGGCGATTATTTTGATTTACCTCTTTAATATTAATTTTTAATATTAATTTAATCGAAGAATATCAAATTGTAAAACATTAAATGTTAAATGTATCAAATTCATAAATAGATCCTATTTATTATATATACCTATAATTAGCTGTATGTTATATAATTCTTTGCTGATCGTTTCTTTATTTTAAAGTAAAAACTGTTTCAAGATAATTACGGTACTAATGGAGTTTTGGAACGATTCTAATTATTTATATATATATCGTTTTAACTCCGTAATGTACTATTTTATACGTTACGTAATATATATATATATATATATATATATATATATATATATATATATATATATATATATGTGTGTGTGTGTATAATAAATTGATACGAAACACATAACGCAATGTTGATCTGATACTTTGCTATAAAGATTAATTATGAATTTCCTAATATTTTAGATAGTCATCTTCTGATTCATCGTGGAATAAAATGTTTGATAAAAATTGTCATTCCTCGAGAAATCATTATCGCGGTCGGTCTCTTTCAATTAACGTAACACGTACGCAAAATGTAACGCACGATGCGTCATCCATTGCCGCGTATTTTTTTTTTTTTTTTGGAATCGAAAAGCGTGCCTTATTGCAATTTATCTATCTGTTTCATCGCAACTTTTTGGATTCTGCAATTCGGAATGCGCTCTATTAATGCCATTTGTTTTTGGTAATCGTCATATCGTATCGAGCCATATTTCACTATTTATCGCAATATGATAAACGCACCGGATGTTCCCACCATCTTGAAAAAAAAAAAAAAAAAACTCTACTGAGAATTTGCACGATAATACTGTATACTCGTATATGTATGTATACGCGTGCATTTCGCTATAGAGTAAAATAATTTTCTTAGCATTAAGATTCCTTTAGTTTGGCACTTTTAACGAATGCGAAAGTCGGCCGTGGCGTAAAAGTGTATTTTTGATCGACCTTTGCATCACGCATGTGGCTATTTAAAATTTCAATAATATTTAACTTTCCATGATTATGTGTCAGCACACGTAGCACCCCTTCTCTGAGCGTCATTCATTTTTTAAATGGGACGATTTTGACGTAAGAAAGGTAACATCTTTCTGTATTTTTAAAGTCTCATTTAAGTGCCAATTTAAAATTTATTCAAGATTATTGTCGGACGGAGCGCAGTATTTTTCTATTTTGCTCATTTCGGTTCAGAATGAATAAACATTGCCCTTTTTATCGTCCGATATCGAATGTCTAGTTTCTGCTAGTGACCCCGATCGATTGCCGACGTAGGTTTTCCTCGAGACTCACTGGCCGTTGACTTTGTATCGGCGATCGATGCCATGCAGTGAACAAACCGTCTGCTACAACAGTAGTCACACAAGTTAAATTTAACTCGTGAACGGAGCTGTTTTCACGCGCTGACGATAAATATTGTAGAAATTATGCCGTCTTGGAAATATTTCTGAGGTGCCTTTTCTCCGTTTCTTAAATAAGCTAGATTTTTTTTTACATCATCTTTTATATTGTTTTTTTTTTATATCAATTAAGAACTTAAAACTTGTTACGATTTTTAAAAACGATGCACACTGTCGATTCTATTACGGATAAGCAGTTACCAGTATGTTCGGGTCGAGTCTTGAAAATCTTCCGCTTTTGTGATGAAAGATTTCTTTGTAGTAACAGAATTTCGTAGAAATCGACATTCACGTAAGCCTTTCTACAATCTTCGTGATTCCGATTAGTTTTTATTCGTATCGTTTCCCCTGCCGTTCCGACACCGACGCCAAAAATGGGTTATCTTTCTTTCGTAATCGAAACTAGTTCTTCTTGAAAATTCCACGTTCCTTCCTTTCTCCTCAAATTGTTTAGCTTCCTCGGTCAATTGCTTCGTGACATGTCTAACGACAATGGCAAGTGGCACGACTGCGGCTACGTCATGGAAATTTCCCGAACTGACACCTTTCCTCTTCCTATCTTTCTCAGTTTCTCTTTTTTCTTCTCTCTCTCTCTCTCTCTCTCTCTCTCTCTCTCTCTCTCTCTCTTCCTTTCGCGTCGTGTTTCCCCTTCTTCCTTCCGTTCTCTCCCTACTACGGTTTCTCCATCCCCTCTTTCCAGTCCCGTTCTTCAGTTCCGCCGCTATTCCAGCAAGTCTGGTACGTCCCATGTTCTCGAGCTGCTTGGCAACCTTGATGATTTTGGCCAGTCGTCTGACACTCTTTTTCACTATCTCTTTCTTGTAATTGCCTTTTTTTTTTTGTCGCAGGTGATTACAAGAACTGTGATCATAAACGCAGACGCCGCTCAATTTTCGTTATCGCAAAGAATATATAGTGTATGTCGATTCTAAACGTCTACGAAGGCACGACCTTGACTGTTCATATTTCCTTACATTTTGCAGAGCACAAGTTTTTTTTCTCTCATTAAAATTTTAAACGAAACGCTCCAATTAACTCGCACGCTTACAATTCCGCTCGCGGAATAATTGCGGATCGCTGAAAGAGTAATTTTCTAAATTTAGAGCAATGTAGTCGCATTAAAGACGAAGTCATTATTATTTTTTAATACATTTGGCACAGACTTGACGAGATGCCGTCGTTGCGCTAAACATGCTTGCTATCGAGCGTAATCGTGCTGTGGAATATTTATAATTCCGAATAGATGATTTCCGAGTACAAATTATATAACTATGAAACAGTTGAGAGAGAATTCCGAGTAGGGATGATTCAATCCCGCTATCGCGCCAGTATTAATACGAATCCATTTATTTCGCGCTCGCAATTAAGTTTCCTGCGTATGTGCACGTGTCGTCACTGGAAACACGAGGCGAGCGTTCAGTTGCTGAGCTTGCGGGAGTTCAGTGGTCTGCGAGGAATAGAAGTCACGCGAGTCGTCTCGAGACACTATACTGGGTGTCTCAATGAAACTGAACGTCCTTTTGAAACAAGACGAGGCAACGATAGCGATCTGTTGCGAATCGTTGGAAGAGGAGAACTCGCCACGCATGAGAGATCGCAAGTTAGGCTCAGCCTTTTCACATTGGATGTTACGTAAGGACCAGACTTAGCCGAGATGAGTCATTCGAACGACGCAGACGAAGATGTAAAGATCAGATAATGGGCAAAGAAAAAGATGACGGAGATAAGAGCTTACCGCGAATCGTTCTGAGTGTATGAAATCATGTTTAAAGACTTTAACGCAGCGTCTATTACTCTTTCAACGTTTCCGCTTCTTCATTGTCTCCAATGACAAGGCATAATTGCACGAATTTGATTCGTCCGGGTCGCGATTTGGCTGAACCGCACGCAAGCAGATTAAGAAGGTCAATGCTGTTACCAGTCAGTTCAATCACGGAAATATATATATATATATGTACTGCGCACGTGTATGATGTCTATATAACTAACCTTGTTCCTTAAATTTTTCTACACTAATTTGTCAGGAATCATCAACTTGAAATTTGCGTTAATTATGTAATTTCGATTTATATTTTATATTGATAAGGACCCGAATTGAAGGGTTGAAATGTATAATTCACTTATTTTCTTACATTCACACGAAAAATCAAGAATTTCTGTGCACCCGAATGGCTGACGTAGGCTCTGATTTTTTTTACATTTTTCACTGATAGATTTTTTTCGCGCTTCATAATATATATATTTGTTTCCCTAAATTTTATTATTAGTAAGATGAATCGCTCACTTATTTCTCGCTTAAAAAAGAAATGTTTTTTTCATACATATGCGCACATTTGTTTTTAATTGAAAAAAAAATCAATTTTAATTAAAATCATTAATTTCCAAAAAAAAAAAAAAAAATTACGATTTTTCAGTGCAATTTTAATTCATCGTAATCTCGGCGTTAAAGTTCTTTAAATAAATAAATAAATAAATAAAACTTTGAATGTAATCGTGTAAATCGTGTAAATCCATACTCTCACCTTCGCATAATAATTTCAGAAGCACCGCCATGTAATACATGCGTACGTAATTCAGGGGCAGTAGCAGAAATGAGAGTGCGAGACTCCCACGCGGTGCAGTCATGCGTAACGTACCGTTTGTCGGGATGAGGATGTGACGTTGCTGTCAGATTTGTCAATTCGTTATTTCGCTGTCGCCGCCGCGCCGACGGCTAGCTGATTCGCATTAGAGCATATATACATATATACATATATACATATATATATATATATACGCACACAGATTATATACATATATAGATGACACGCGGCGTATATATAAACGAGACGAGAGAGTAACAATCACATTCAGACCGGGTCTCGCAATTCGTTGTTATTGTGGCATTGAAGTCACATGCTTTGTGCCGAAAGGAACGCAAAAAAAAGCCACGATCTTTAATACGTCGCAATTTCGTTCAATAGAGAACCCATTGCGCCGATTTACGATTCGGGACTCGCTCGTTAAGACGAGTTTATATTTGGCTATGTTCGTTTTTATTGACGGTTGAACCGATTAAATCTGTTTCAACGATTCAATTGTAGATAGGTCATTAGCGAGGTTCTCGAAATATCTACCGGAATCACTTTGTCGCGTTCCATCGGTCTAGACTTTAATCACCGAATAAAGGTCTATCAAATTTGTCAATTACGATCTCGTGTAATGTACGCTTCTATTAACTGCTAGTTAAAAGATTGATGTTCTTTGACATAAAATTTTACATAATTAAATAATTTTATAAGAGCTTATCTGTAATTATTGTTAATATCTGTATTATTTATATTAATAATAATACACTCTCTCTTGTGCAACAGATATTATAAATTCACTTACGAAATAGCATTGAATTAACACTGATTTCTATATATTTTTAGTTTGACATGTGTTTATATTTTTGTCAAACCAAAACAGCAGCCAATCACTTTGTTCGTATTATGGTTGTTAATATTTCTTTAAGGATCGATAATTCACACCACAAAGCTATTTATTTTTCTTTAGTAATATACGAGTATCAATTTCAAAAATTTTTTTGATTCGCAGAAGCAGATTTAATTATCTGGGACACATGTAATTAAAACATTTGTTTTTTAATGTTCTCTTCCGATTAGTATTGTGCAAATTTAGATTAGTCAGTTGTATCACAAGGAGCAATTTTATTAAAAGCAGCAATCGTTAAGAAATTAATAAAGAATAAGTTAGTTACTTAGAAATAAATACAAATTAAATTGTTAAATAAATTAAGTAAATTAAATAATAGCATATTTACTATTTTCCCTCGATATAATTTACAATAAAAATCTGCCTTCATATTTTGTCTTGAAAAGAAATCTTGCTACCCTTATAACGATTTCACCTAGATATTTGTTTTATAAATAAAGCAGTGCTGAGATTCTTGGCGATCTTCATGCCTCATCTCATATAAAACGACGCAATAACTCTTTACGCCGTATCGTTTATTATGCACGCCCAAACAATACCCGGAAAAGTAATACGCCAACAGACTGCAATTTGCATGGTTGCTCAATATCAGTATACATTTAACGACTGTCACGAATTTAGCTGTTATCTCGTGCCGGTGTTTGCTCGAGGAATTGTGTATGTATATTTTGCCACTAATGACACAACGATCGTGCACGATTAGCTTTCAAGGCCTCGGCCGCTTGGCTCCCCCATTTCGATATTGCTTTTATCCCTTCCTTCTTTCCGTCGCTGATTAGGCTACCCTATGTCCGTGATTACTTTTTGAGGTTTCCGCTTATCGCGTGATTAGTGCTACAGGTCTGTTTTCTGTGGCTGAACCAGTATACACTTTTGGGACTTGAAGTGAAATAGGTATTATGTTTGATATTTATCGAAAGCGAGAAAGAGATTTCTAGTGCAATCTAGTGCAGGAACAGAAAACAGACCGTATTGTCTCATTCATTAACAGAATGTCACATGCTTCAGAAACGCAGGAATATTCCCACTTCGCTGCGAAGTGGAAATTCATTTTTAACACTTTTGATGGCAATAATAATTCATACGATATTCAAAGTAATTTACGCTTTGTTATGTTATCTTTAGATTTTATGATAAATGGTTTTTATTTCGATTTCTTTTTTTAATAAACTACTATTCCTTAAAGTCTGGCTTTAAGAAAAATTCATTCTGACAGTATGAGAGAAAGAAAAACAGAAAATTTAGCCTTAATTTTGTAACATTGGGCAAAATTAAATTCCAGTACAATCGATTGCTATATTATCAGTTTTATAATTGCTATCACAGCTACTTTCGATTTTTATAAAGCAGCTATTAAATCTGCAACAGTCTGTAATAAAATCTGTAATCAAAAACAACTACGTGTACACCAATAATATACTACATATACTTGTATATATTTAATTGTCAGTCTCAACTCGTAAGAGTTGAGAAAGAGACAACGGGAGAGCGGGGATAAAGTTTCTTTGCAAAAAGTCTCTCCTCGTTTCATCGCATGTGGAGAACGCGTCATTTTCGTTTCGAGGCGCCGCGGGCGCAAAAATAGACGGCGAATTCGTGAACGAGGCCGACCTACGCAGAGGTGTGTAATTGGAAAGAATGGCGAGGAACCGGGTCTCCTCCGTGGGTGCGTCGTCGCGTCGTCGAGACGATCGGGTTTATAGATGTTTACCGTGACCGGAACACCGCGGGATATTACGCGTAGGCGCTGCGCCGTTACGGATACGTATCTCGTGCTTCGCGACGATATATGTTTCCCAAATGTCCAAAATAACCACTGAGACATATGGGTTACACGGAGAGACGAATTTTTGACTCGACGAAGAAATTTGTGCGCGCAAAGTTCGGACAATTTTGATGAATGATGAATTTTTAATGTTCCTTCATTTGAGAACCATTATTAGCCTCGATATTTTAGGACTTCCATCTTGAAATGATCTCAGGAGTCTGCTATGTATATTGGCTCGGACGCAACGAATACACATATTTGCTTACGTAATCGTGACGTATCGTATTTAATTGTTAACTTTGTAACGTAAAAAAAATATTTGTAAAGATATTCGTAAAAAGAGTCGAGAGGAATATTTTTGTATACTCGATCGATAAGTTAACTTAAATTGATAAATAAATCGCGTTTGTTCTACGATTAACGTTCCGCGTATATTTTTAGATTCGACAACGTTGAATGCGGAGGTCCATCAAGTGTAGTAAATTTTCAGCTACACTCTAAATGACATTAGATTCACTGCTGTTTGCACGCGCATTCATTATCTATCGACACTAGTCTAAAGTCCAAATCATCATAATAATCCTAACGTGAAATCATGGTGCAATCATATTTTAAGACGCATCTATTTCTGAAGCATTGGCATCTAAAAAATATTTTAGTATCGTGGGACAAGGAAAAAATAACGTCGCAGCGTCTAGAGTTGGTGTAAATCAAAAGAAAAGATTTACAATTGTCTTTCAATATATTTAAAACAATAATACACACAATTTCCTCTTTTTTTCTCTCTTTCGAGTTATACCGTTTTTATTCGTATACACTCGAGAAAGAATTATTTACTTACAGTAAATAAATATTTGTTCAATTCAAAAAAATTAAACTTAACCCTTCGTGATAAACACCTCCTGAGAATTTTATGTTGGTCACGCAGGGGACAAAATGATCCCAATAATTTTTTTTTAAATCACAAAAATTACTGAATATATATACTTTAAACGTTGTAGAATATAGAAATGTAGTTGGCTCTTAAAAATTTTTAATTTTAACACATTTAAAAATCGCAAAGGCTGACGTCCAACGAGCAATACGCAGTTAAAAGTGCAAAAGGGTATATTTTAAATTTTGGATAAATAGTAGTTTGTCTCGTTTAAAAAAAAAAAAAAATCTCAGAAATATAAACCCTCCCACCCTGAAGACCCCAGGTGACTAGGAAGGGTTAAATTTAGGTATCATTTATTAAATCGAATAAATATTTATTTTCTGTATATAAGCAAATAAATAATTTCTTTTCCAGTGTACTTGGTACAATATAATGCGTTGCACTTGTGCCACGAATAGATACGCAAATTTTCCACTTTTCCTCGTGCAATGAGTCGTCAACGAAACCAAGCGCCGCGTATACTAATTCGTGAGCCAAACCGTCGAGGTTTCGGCTGGCGATTCGGAACCCCCGTCCGTCACGTCGTTCAAACAGAATCCTGTTTAAACCTGGTTAGCGGTCAGATGGCCGGCAACGACGTACATACGGCTCACGTGAGCAGCGACCGCGCGTCGGTTTGCTCTTCCTATTTTCGTAGCCGTACGGTATATAAAGAACCCGTCCTCCGGAGACGTCGCTGAAAGATTTGGCAGCGGTAACCGCGCTTTCCTGCGTCGCGCGCGGCGCCGTACATAGAGCGGACCTCGAGTAGCGGACGCTCTATCCCCCGCTCGCGGATAGAGCGTCCAGTGTGAACACACAGGGCGGGCACTTCAGTTTGAGTCTATCCGTCGGCATTCCGTCGGAACGTTCGGTCGGTCGTCGCGACGCCCGTTTTGCACGCGCGTCGGTGCGCGTCGATTTTCAACGCTCTTCGCCGGACGTCGCGCACCGCAGGCGGGGCGTCTCAAGATAGATACTCCTTGCCCTCGCGCCTCCTCGCGCCACCTCTTCGACTCGCGAAACGAACGGGAATGTGAACGAAGACCCCGAACGTGGATGACGTGATGCGTTCGCAATTATCCACGAGGATACGTTCGTACCTCTCCGAGAGGAAAAAAAATTTTCCCTTTCAAAGCGGCACCGCACGAGCACTCTGACGCTTCCCGCTCTTCGCGCTCTGATTTCATTCCTCCGTCGCGCGCCACGTTCATTCGTACTCTGGAGATTTTTGGTCTATCAAGACGACTGGCCGAGTGTTGACGTGAATTCGAAATAATACCAATGGATAACATTTGGTGCAAATAATACATTTCTCTTCCTTCTACGAGGTCTGAAACGGTGTTTATCGGGGACTAATAACACTCGTCGTACATTCGTAAGGTGAAAAAGAAAAGGCAAAATGGGGAACATCGATAGCTCTCACGATGTAGAAATGAACTCACTGTCGTTGATGGCAGCGAACGATCGTCCCCATATTATGGTGAATACAAATTATATATGAATTATTTTGGAAAATAATTGAGGCAATTTAATTACTGGACAAGGAGAATGAAAATATTATTCGCTGCGGCAGCGAAGTGCAAGGAGAATTTAAAAATGCATTCGAGTAACTTGACAAACATAAATTTCTCATGAGATAATTAATTATTGTAACTTAAGTCACTTCAATTTTTAATATCTTTTCTTTTTTTTTTTTTAATTCGCGCGTTACTTAAACGAGTTAATTTCTCCGCAACGCGTTACGGCGAAAGCCATTCGTAATTGAGTTATCGAGGAGTTACCGTTAATCAAGTCGATCGTAAAATCCGGAAAGCCATTGGATAAAACATCCCAAATCGGATAAACAACGGAGCGTGTCATATACACAGCTCGATGGATCGGAGACGTGCGAGGCTACGCATAATCTGAACGATACAAAACTGACCTGTCCCAATCTGCTCCCCTCCAAGAGAGACAATTACGAACGATCATCGTCCTCGTCCCGGTGCGTTCAAAAGTTGTTCATCGCGTTCGCCGATAACGCGCCTTTATTTCGACCCACTTAATTAATTCGCGCGCGCGCACCAGCTCGTCACGTGCGTGCGCAACGTGCTCGTAATTCGCACCGATTAACTCCGACCCTCTTGTGTTCTGTTACAGAGAACGCCAATGCGCCCGATGATAGCGGAATACGAGCCGAAGAAGCAGGGTGTGAAAACCGAGCTCTCAGACGTGGTGCTTGTCAAGTAAGTCTGAAAATTCCGCTAAAGAAATCAACGCGAACGAACGGCTCAACGTTAGTTGAGCGCGTTTACTATCTGCTACCACGACCAATCATCACCATTGCTTTCTTGCCAAACCCAAATGCTCAAGCAAACGTGAGTGAGAACAAAACCCGAGGATCATATATTGTGCATTTACGTTTTTTTTTTTTTTTTTTTTTTTTTTTTTCCCGTTAATCTGTGTACTCTATGCTCCCATTCTCTTGTGCTATATACTTATACATATATATTACTATGGTCATATATCATCTTTAATTCACTTGCTCATTTCTCCTTTGTTTTGGTTTTTTTTTTTTTTCGTTCCGTTGTTTCTTACCGTTAAACTATTCTCTAATTGTTAGTATATTACGTACTAATCATGCATACCGCCTGATCGCTGACGTAGAATTCGTAGCGTAGCTGGCACCAGGGATGCTTGACGGCCGCCTGCTGAATCTTGGACGACTGCGAAGTTGCTCGTTTGTGTTGCGTACAGATATGTATCTGCTTACTGTGCCATGTTCTTTCACGTCGTGCGAACACTGCGTATGAGAAATTCATTTACCTAAAAATCATTCTTAATTTGTTAACCCTCAAGACATAACGTGGTTAGTTTGTGGGAGACCGTTATGTCGGAGCTTTATTTTTATTTTCTTTCAAAAAGTTAATCAAGAAGTAAGTTTGATACTGCTTTTAAGTGAACGATACTTAAAATAATTAACCCGATTCGCCAAATTGATATTATTCGTACTAAAAAAAAGAAACAAAGTGATGCTTTGAGGGTTAAAACCAATGCCGAATGTAGAATCTGCGAATCGTTTAATCACCGTCATCATCCTGCCAATAAAACAACGTTTTTCTCTTATCGGATAAACAAACGATGCTAAATATTAGCGATGTGTCTATAATGAGATAAGATCATCTCGATATACTTGCCAGATAAACAACGAACAAATAATTAAAAAGTTTCTCTTTCTATACTACGGACAAAATTATAATATGTAAATATATAGAGATCACAATTGTCATATAAAGAACATGTTTGTTTAAACATTGTTTCTTACAAATACGTTAGATTATTATTGCGGTATAATTAAAATAATTTAATATTAATATGTAATGTATTTAGAATTTAAATATATAAAATTAAAAGAAAATTATTTCTTTTATTTTCTCTATAAACACTTTTTTTTTTTACGAAAAATAAAATTTTTATTTTTCAAAATACGATAGTCATCAATAATTTCTTTAATGACTAAGAGCTCTCTCTCTCTCTCTCTCTCTCTCTCTCTCTCTCTCTCTCTATTTTTTGGTTTAAAGTGCGATAATCGATAAGTGAGAAGAACGGCGATAAAATCGCAAACGTTCGCTTCCTTCGTCGACTGATTTAGTAGTGCGGCCACTACGAAATCTTTGGAACCTTTGCGCTCGAGACGAGACTCCTCTCTGCTGCCGTTTTACCCGTCATTCGTCGAAATCCGTTTACGCAATAATCTTCTCGCACATGCGAATTCTTACGACCTTGAAGTGGTTTACGTCGGTTAATCTTTAACACCTTCGCGCTTATGCATTTATGTATTATCCCGGACTTCCTGCATTATTCTCGATATTGCGACTACGTTCTGTTCTAATTTCACTAAACGGAATATCCGTATCAGTCAATTGCTGCCCAAGGCTGACTGATTTCTAATTCTATTTAATTCTCATATTCTCCTCTTTAGCCATTTACGACTTTCATGCGCCAAAGGTACGCTAGTGACGAACGTAATAATATGTGAAACACGCGACAAAATTGTACCTCTTTCTAGAAACGCGAGAAATTAATAATTAAATTCTCTCAGTCAAATTAAATTGCGACGAAGACTCTCGTGGCTAATTTTTCTGACAATTTCGTGAACATTCATAATGAAATATTAAGTCGTTTCAATCAAATATTAAATCGTAGCTGCTATCTTTATGTGCAATAAAGCGGGATATTATCTTAAACAAAGTATTCGAAGGAAACTGTTCGATAAAAAATTCCATTACGTCGAATCGATTAACCGAATCAGTTTACATTCCATTATCGTTTCCACGTGTATTCATATCTCATAATTTGCGACGAGTAACGTCGGTTTTATTCGTGAGAATAAAACGGCAGCAGAAGGAGAATCGCTGCGGTTCTTCTTCGTCGCTGATCGAGAATGCTTCGTGAAGAGGTCATGCGGTATGCAAAGCAGAATATATTCCCAGAGGATAAAGGATTTGTCTTTACTGTATAATATGTGCATTTATATGATTCCAGACTAGCGTATAAACTCCGGGCGTAGATTCGGGCTCTATGAAAGTGCTCTGCGAATAATGAAAGAGAACAAAAAAAAAAAGATACTATCGTTGAGGAAAAAAAAAAAAAAAAAAAAAAAGATACTATCGTTGAGGAAAAAAAAAAAATAAGAAAATACGACACTGTCGGATCGCTTTTTTTGACGCTTTAGCTCGAATGAAATTCGCACAAATAGACGACGCGACGCGACGTCGACGCGATGCCGACTTGGACGCGACGCAAAAAAATATATCATCGGACGGTTGCAAAATCCGTGGCCAAGAGCCGAGATGTATTGGCATATCGATTCGGTGATAGATCTATATTGACGTGCGTAAAAGCGAAAACGAAATAAAAAAAAATAGAACAAAAAAAAAAAAGAAAAGTACGAAAAAAAAAAACGCTCGGCCAAGTGCGAAAGGCAAGCAAGAAGGAGGCTTGTTAGTCGTCGTACTGCGTCGTGGCGCTGGGCGTCGCGGTGATGCAGTGCGGTGGTTTGCGGCTGCCCCTCTGTATGTATTATGCCTATAACGCGACGCGTTGAACCCCACGGTCACGTTGTAACACGTGACGACCGGACACACACAGACTCTAATCCCGGGGGCTTTCTCGACAGAAAGCTTCGCACGACTACGGGAGAGAAACTACCGCACCTAAAAGACATGGGTACCTATAATACCTAAACACCTATACCGTTCTTCTTCTTCTTCTTCTTCTTTTTTAAAACAAATCTATTACACGAACGTGCATCACTCGACTCTTTTTCTCTCTGTCTCTCATACACACGTGACCACGCGCTCACACATCCGCATACGTACATAAGCAGCACATGTGCAGCGTACATACTTTGCGTACAGAGCGATTGTGCGATACTCGCGGTTTTCGGTGTTTCGGCTGTAGGTCGGCGACAGAAAATTCCCCGCGTCTCATACGGAGCGCCCGTTCACGAAGGCGAGAGTACGTCTGCATGTCTCGAATTGACCGTTAATT
>NW_017304990.1:65086-66761 GCF_001594115.1 Trachymyrmex septentrionalis
CGCCCATTCACGAAAGCGAGAGTACGTCTGCATGTCTCGAATTGACCGTTAATTATTAACGTACCAAACGCGACGTGTGTGTCCTTCGGAACTTATCCGTCTATCCTGCTGTCGTCCGATTCTTTTTTTTCAGGATGAAATCGTGTGTTTGCGATCAAGCGTGAATGCGGAGAACGCGGAGGAAGAGGCTGAGTAACGCAAGCTGTCGTTTGCACCGCGTGACTTTACAGAATGCGCGAATTCAGCATTGGTTACGCTATTATCGTCGCGAAATTTCAATAACAGAACGGTATCGCTTTGCTTGCTTGAAATTCCAACCGGCGATTGCGATCTGAGTCATCCGGCTCAGACTAAACGAAAATGCTAAAAAAAAGTAAATGTTGCGTGCTACGTTAGGTTACAATCAGCGGTGTAGTCTAACGGTGAGTTATACGATTCGAGTTTCGCGTTCATGCTGGCGACAAAACGATGGTTTGTGCTACGCTTTTTTTCTACGCATATTCTAGAGAGATCTGGTGAACGAGTAGACGCCCCGAGAGAAGATATGGTAATGTTGAAAGACATAGTAATGGAAAAAAAAAAAAAAAAAAAAAACAATGAAATACGAATGAAATAATTGATTAAACACACATGTCGTTTTCGCACAATTTTCTTGTTCTTCAGAATATTCATTTTTTTTTTTTCGACACAATAACGAATACCCGTAACTAATACTCGTAATTCTAAATATAGTGACAGCTTTTGTAAAATTCCTGGAATACAAGGCGATTCGAGACAGATTAAAAGTACAGATTTCAATGGATTCGCAAAGTTCGAATTGTACATAACCGATTGCAATGGCTTAATGTGCGTTTAATAAATGCGTAAAGTTGTGTTAAAACTTCTATTTGCCTACGGTCTTCTCTCGGTACGAACGGACGGAGAGTCAGACGCAGGAGGAGCAATTATTTGAAAAAAATTCAACGAACAGATGAAGTATTCGCAGAAATATTTGCATTGTTCAAACACATGAATAGCGAGTGGAGATTGTCTCTTGAATCTAGGAGATTGCGAAATCTAGATAATCTCTGCAATTTATTTAATTACTTAATAATGATCCTTATTTTTACATCCACAGAAACTTCCACGGTATAAACATTTATATAACGTTCTTTCTCCAATCATTCAAAAAACAGAGATATTAATTTAAATTGAGGTGGAGTCTCCAATTGAAGAGAAAATATTCTCCTTTTTACGATGTAAGTTGGATGTTAAATCGGAGAGAACAGTCTTTTTCTCTGTGCATCACAATCAAGTGATTTTTTTCGTCTCTCGCTCTTCGATTGGACATGTCACGTATTTCGAGATTTCTCTCTAATGCGTCTTTTTCGCCGGCTTTGCGCATTAATATCGCATACCGCGCCGGATATTATTCGGCTCGATCGAAGATCGCTTTTGAAGGGCTCATAATAACGACTTAATAACGAGGTAACGCCAAATGCCGCCTCATCTCGGGATGAGACCGCGGATGAAATCACCGTCGTTAAAGACGCCCCGAAATCCCTGCGCCCCGAATGCATGCGCTCTCACGTGCGTCTCGCGCCCTGTCTGCGCCTCCACTCTCCGTCTTCCTCGGCATGCGAGCGTGCAAGAAAGAAAGAAAGAGAATCCTCCAGCCTCCCCGCCCCTCTCCCCG
>NW_017304990.1:66861-67926 GCF_001594115.1 Trachymyrmex septentrionalis
CGTCGGAGATGGACTTCTTCTGGGGGAAATTGGGTGGGATGATTCGGATGATTGTGGAGGAGTATCGGGAAAGATTCTCTCTGTAAGTGCTTCCGAAAACGCGGGTGAAGGAGAACGAAGGGGAGGGAAAGGAGGTAGCTGAGGAGGTGAAGGTGTTCGAGGCGGAGGAGGTATTATTACTTTAAGTTGGTTAGCCGGCGGAGTCGGTGGTGACGAGGATGGTAATGGTGGTAAACGATCCTCGGCCGGACGACTCTTCCCGAGGTATCTCTTATACTCTTCGTCCAAGAGTTTCCGCGCCTCTCGGTAGGCCCAGCTTCGAAGCCACCCTTTGAAGGGACGGTTCGGGCGCGGCACTATAATTTAGTGTAAATTATAGTGGTTGATTCTCTTAATCACACATATATATATATATATGTGTGTGTGTGGGTGTGTATGTGTGTAATTTACGTCCCATTCACATGGAAATCGTTCGCCACCAATTACGGTGCGGTATGCTAACGCCGCCGGTTTTGCAGATACAAGTGCGAGAAAAATGACGTGCCCATTACGGTCACAAATGGCTCGACCTTGCCGCTCGTGGAGCGACCGACCGACGAGGAGGCCGCCCTTTATGACCCGTTCGAGCATCGCAAACTCGCCCATCCCACGTCGGACCTCGACACGCTCATACATCTGCTCAAGGGGAGCCTGGGCACGGGCATACTCGCGATGCCGATGGCCTTCCGCAACGCCGGGCTCGCCTTCGGCCTCTTCGCCACCTTCTTCATCGGCGCGGTCTGCACCTACTGCGTTCACATCTTGGTAAAGTCCGCCCATGTCCTGTGCAGGCGGTTGCAGACACCTAGTCTGGGCTTCGCTGACGTGGCCGAAGCAGCCTTCCTAGTGGGGCCCGAACCCGTTCAGAAATACGCCAGACTTGCCAAGTGAGTTTATTCAGGGGGGACGTTACGTTTTGCGTTTTGTTATCAGGGTCATTTAGAAAAATATGTAACACCGACCGTGAAATTTCATTTTCACCATTTTTTTATATGAAGATATCCTCGATATATATATATATATATA
>NW_017304990.1:68026-73555 GCF_001594115.1 Trachymyrmex septentrionalis
CAGTATACACACTATTTAATACTCGTTTCAGGGCGACAATTAATTCGTTCTTGGTGATCGATCTGGTTGGCTGCTGCTGCGTGTACATCGTCTTTATTTCGACGAATCTGAAGGAGGTCGTGGACTATTATACGGAAACAGATAAGGATCTGCGAGTGTACATGGCCGCGTTGCTGCCATTACTCGTCATCTTCTCTCTTGTGAGGAATCTCAAATATCTCGCGCCGTTTTCAATGGTGGCAAATGTATTAATCGCCACCGGTATGGGTATCACCTTCTATTACATTTTCTACGATCTGCCTTCTATCAGCGACGTACCAAATTTCTCTAGCTGGTCTCAGCTGCCCCTTTTCTTCGGCACTGCCATTTTTGCCCTCGAGGGCATCGGTGTTGTAAGTATACTCATTTCTTTATATCGCTATACGCACGACAAATTTTAAGTAACGTCAGACGCAAATGAAACATTGAAACTTATAATAATTTATAGCAAAATTTTTTTAACTTTTCCAACTGCTACGATGTTGTACAACTTAAACAAAATTGTTGATAGAAGTTAAAGTGCACTGATTTTGATTTTGTATTTAATTTCGAATTTTGATCGGAATATGACTATATATGACTATCGCAGTACAATCACATGATGAGGATAGATATTACGACACTGCGCATCAGAAATAACTTTGCATTCAGTTGCTAGACACGTTCGGACACTTAACGGTCGCGTTCGATTGTTTCGAGTCATCGATACGCGTAAATCAAATGGCACGCCTTGGTCTGTGCGTCATGGAATATTTCGTACATTTGTCGCATTAACATTCTATAATATCTGCGTCTGGCAGAAATCAAATCATCCAAGTGTAAGAAATTCTGAAAGTAAACGTTATTTAATTTTCAATAAAGTGCAAAGAAAATATTACAACTATTCGAATCATATTTTATATACTTCTTACGTTTTGAAATCTAAAAAAAAAAATACTTTAATGTCTTCTATATCTTTTACTTATCTCTTATATTGATAAAATAGAAACTGCTTATATGTATTATAAAAACTTTAAATTTTATGCCATCTTTTGTTTTCAATTCCATATGTATTGTATTTCATTAAGTATGTATCATCAAGATCATTAATTTGTTTCTAGGTAATGCCCTTGGAGAATAATATGAAAACACCAGCGCATTTCGTCGGTTGCCCGGGTGTCCTCAACACCGGCATGTTCGTCGTCGTATTGTTGTACAGTACCGTCGGTTTCTTCGGCTTCTGGAAGTATGGCGACAGCACGAGGGCCTCCATTACGCTTAATCTTCCGCAGAATCAGGTGCTGGCGCAATCCACCAAGGTAATGATTGCTATTGCGATCTTCCTCACTTACGGACTTCAGTTCTACGTGCCCATGGAGATTATTTGGAAGAACGCTAAGCAGTATTTCGGCTCCCGGCGATTGCTCGGCGAATATTTCCTCCGCATCCTACTGGTGATCTTTACCGTCTGCGTGGCGATCGCGATCCCAAATTTGGGCCCGTTCATCTCCCTCGTCGGGGCTGTATGTTTGTCCACGTTGGGTCTCATGTTCCCGTCGATGATCGAATTGGTAACCGTCTGGGAACAGGAGAACGGCCTTGGCAAATGGAATTGGCGGCTGTGGAAGAATATCGCCATCATCTCTTTTGGGGTGTTGGGCTTCCTCACCGGCACGTACGTCAGCATCCAAGAGATCTTGGAAGGCAAATGAGGCGCTGGGTACGGCGCGAGGAGCGGCTGCTCACGAAGGCTGCTCGCGAATACTGCTCGTCGTCCGACTGCTCGTCGGATGGCGAGTACAACGAAATGACAGCGTGCTGGACGTCTCTTGCGCGGACGACGCGATGCTGTTAGCAGACAGGCCACCGGGTCCAAGATAGGGTAGTTTCTCCTGGCTCCCTATTCCCGCGTCCTTCCTGTCGGTAGCACCATAACTGTGACAATAACGACGATGACGACGACAATGACGAATGATGATAACGGCGAAGATATTCGTAAAAAGTCTTCGCGTGGTAGAACTTTCATTTATCACTTTCTTAGCGGTAGTCATTTCAATTAGTATTACGCGCATCGTGCACGATTGACGAAGCGCGAAGTGTACGGTCGATCGGAGGAATTCGAAAAATGATTTCATACCGCGCGCGCATTCGGTAATTTATATCATTGTTCTCGTACAAGAAATCACGTAGGATCAGCATTACTTAGCAAGATAGAGATTGTATTAGTTTGGCGCTAAAGTTACTATGCCTGTCGAGCGGAAGTAAAAATATGGATCGATTTCGAGACAGAAGTAATTTTGTTAATTGTAACAATCATAATTTAATGTACTTTTCTCTTCTGGAGTAAGTATATTTTTCAAGACGTTACTCCGTTTGCAATAAAATTGCAGAATTGTTTTTATTTAATGAATTTTGATTTAAAGAGGAAAGTCATAGAAACAAAATGGCAAATCTTCGGCGATAATTTGGTATTTTTTACCAAGCAGGATTTTGGCTGACAAATTTTTACGTTTTATCTTATAATTATACTGCACATAGTAGAATTAAGACGGAATATTTATCGTGTTCTTTAGAAATTCCAATCTGAACGTTAACGACGAAAGTGCACTGTTTACATTGTTGTTTTACTCCTTTATTTTCCTGGTCATTTTATTTAATCATGCCGCATCGGCCGTACGTGTATAGCTTTTTGCGGATTTTACAACTGCAGGACGGTTTTCTAGAATAGCGTACGCAATTTCCTGTGGCCGTACGTATACCTTCGTATATGTATATTGTCGCATATTGTGTATATAAATGCACAAATAATCATATTTTGTAAATGACAAATAGGAACCGTACGCCTCAGTTATTACGTGCTTATTCGCTCGATCGGATTATTACTGTAAGACAGTAGTTTCAATAAGGTCACGTGGGCCGCATAACAGACATGAGATTTCGTCACCTAGCCATATAAGTGAAGAAGATGCGTTCGCGTGCAAGATTTTTTAAGTGCATTGATACGATTACGCACGTAAACGCATATAATCGATACGCTGAGTCAGCACAGAATCATCTCCTTATTCCTTGCAATTTTACAAGGCTGATCTACCGGACATCTCGATCTACCACAAGAATCCGCGTTTTGCGGCCCGCATAAACACGCGTCTCTGAGACCTCTTCTATACGAAAATGAGATCTGTAAGATACTGCGTGTTCCTTGAGAGAGCGCCAATTGAGCGTCACATCAGTTTTCTAGCATTGGCATGTATTTTTAGGAGGAATCGGTCGAATGCGAAATATTTGTAAAATCAGCTAGTCTCATATATTTTTATCAGCTAGACTTATATTTTCTAAATATTAAATTTATCGTATTCTCTAATGTCAATCTATTACATAATATATTATTGAAAATCATGTAGACTTGAAAAAATATTCAATTTTTAAATTAATCTTTTTTTCAAACGAAATGTCCTGTTAAAAATGTTATTCTATATATTTTATTATTTTTTTTTTTTTCAAGTAGAATTATCTCTTTCATGATACAGATATAATTAATATCTACGTATAAAAACGAAACGAATAATTTAATCGGTGGTTATTGGCTAACTTTACAAACTTACACGATGGAAAGACCGATTTCTTCAGATGTGATGATCAATCGGCGTGATTCCATCGCAAATCGTTGGCCTGTTCCTAGTGCATGATGCACGATGTGATGTACAAAGAAGATTAATCCATTAAGAGTAGGGCAGAAAAGTGCGTAGGTATAGTAATATCGTGATGCACGCTTGCTAGTCTGTAAGTAAGATCGCGAGGCACCATCACGCGCTATTTCGTCAACATGCGCGATAATAATGTTCGAATTGATTCTAATGTCGGAAATGCTAGGAGAATATCCGACACGATTAATTGTTAGCACATTAACTAAAGGGGAAGTAGAGTCGGAAGTAGAAGACGATTCAGATGTTCATCAATACGTTATCTATTGAGAGGAAATGGTACAACAAAATTAGCCAAGACCTTTTGAAAAATGTCACAAATTAGAAAATCAAACTTTTATTAAACAAAATTGCAAGATACGGTATAAAGATGTAGTTTGGCTACTTTAATAATGAATTTGTGCGTTTTACACATTTGATAATTAGCAATAATTTCAATATATCTTTAGAGAAATACACTTTTGTAAGATACACAAATGACAAGACTGCAAATAACTTTTCTATTTTTAGAAAAAGATTTATATACGTCACTTTTCATATTGGCCTACTTCAAAAGATCAAGATTTTTTTAAAGACAGTATTAAAGTTAGATTAAAATTATATATTTAACCCTCTGAGAGCGGTATTATCACTATCTTCACTAACTCTTTATAACGATTTTAGCATACGTATGTATCCTTTTTAAATTAAAAAACGTAAATATTTTAAACTGATAAAGAAATTGTGATAACTTACCGATGTTTCAGTAATTTATAAAAAAAGACTAACACAACGGATAATTTTTAAATGTGATAAAATATTATTATTCAAAGTAAACGATGAATTGTTCGATAACAGGTAAATGAACATTTCAGGTAAAAGATATAGAATGGCATATACCAAATGTAAAAAAGATGTTAATTACATAAAAATTTAATATTAAATTGAAATCTGATTCATATTTAAATTAAATAATTAATCTTAATATAATAATCACATAAGTATCCTGTAATGCAGCTTTACAAAAATAGATCCATGATGTTGGATGAACCGAAAGATTTAGATTGGAAAAAAACTTCTCTGTTCTTATAATAATAATAATGATAAAAATAATTTTTTAAATAAAAAGTATGTACATAGAAACGAAATAATACGATAAAATATCCTCTTCGAAATCCAGTCTACGTCCTCTAAGAAAATTCTATTTTCGAAAAAGAAACATTTTGTAAGAGTAGATATACATATTAGACAAATACCACAGGATACACGTAATTCGTACTGTTTTATTAATGCGCCATCGATTTTCAGAGTGTAGAAAGAATCACATTTTTAACCGCGCGAAAATGAAAGAATAAAGCAGAATAGAAATTTTATTAAATTTTGGAGTATATTAAACCCTCTATAGTAAGTATACAGTGGATTTAATACAAGTGTGAGACGAAATTGAAAAGATAATAAAAAACAACACATTGCAAAAAAATGAAGAAAGAGAATAATATAAGTAATGTGCGATAGAGAGAAAGAAAGAGAAAGAAAAAATAATAGATTTGGTCCTATTTCTAGGTTCCTATTCGTAGAATGAAAATGGGCACGCAATACGTAAGTCGTATCATTTTTGATAGGGTCGTATTATTTTCATAATGATGCGCTGATTTTGATAATTTTTAAGATTTTATATGAGAGAACATAGAAATAAAATGTAATTTTGTCCAGGCGAAAATTGATGACCGATGCATGATGATTATTGTCTACTCTTTTATTAGAAAGAGGAAGAATATATTCCTCATATATGTGTCTCGTTGAAAAGCGCGTGGCTTTTATAATAATAATA
>NW_017304990.1:73655-80091 GCF_001594115.1 Trachymyrmex septentrionalis
TGTTTGTTAAATAAATCGACAAAATAGATTTCTACGAAATAATAATTGTTATTGAGTTCTTTGTTGTGCTTGTGCATAAAACCTAATATTTTTGTATTTATATATTAAATATCTATTCACAACCTGTTGTTACGTGCTTTCAGAGCAATAATCACCGTGCAAATAGCGTTTTTTTGTATGTACAACTATCTTCTGAAAAATTGTTGTCCAATTTCATTAGATTTTACTATATTTAATATAAATCCGTATGAAACGATGTTTTATACAATTTATACAATTTATGTCTTCTTTTAAATTGTTTAAAAAACTGAACAGAATAAAATTTATAAAAACTTGATTTTGTGTTCTTAAATTATAAAACTCCACGTACAAGTATGTATCGCAATAAAAAAGTATGTACATATACGTACATATAATAAGCGCAATTTGAATTATGTAATTACTTCTTTCGAATGATGTAAATCGCATTTGTATACAATTTTTAGTCCACTTCATGGAACTCCGCAAATTTTGTAAAAAATTTTGAGATTTTATATTTTTATTTATGTTTGTGTAACTTCATGAAATCTTCATGAGACCGTTTTTTTAAGTAGCAATCCGAAAAGTAGAGATTTCTACCTGTAAAATGCTTTTTTAAACATCCCTATATGACAATTTTTGAAGAAGTTATTGTATCTTGAAATTTGCCTATTTTTGCAGAGTGAACAGGTGTTGCGTTAATTTTGTTGCCCAGTGCATATATATCGCATTAAAAGTTGTAATAAAAATCTTTTGCAATTTACGAATAATAATTGTAGAGAGAAATGTAATTTTGCGACTATATATATATATATACACACATATGTGATATTATGATCGTAAATATGCATTTATTTTAATTGTAAAATATTATTTATAAAAAGTACATAATTATAAATCATAATAAATGTAATAAAACTGTATTATAAATTATCAACAATCGAATGTATACCAACAGTTGAAAACGTTGATACTCTTTAATTATTTTTGAATCTCTAGAATTCAATTGATTAAATACAAAAATTTGTTTAGAATCGGTTATTTTTTACATCTCATCGTTTTAAATACTGTTATATACGTATAAAGATATTTAAATGCACAAACATATAACAGAAACACTTTGATCAACAAATATTCAATATATCTGTAGATGGTATTCATATTCT
The DNA here is from genome assembly GCF_001594115.1 of Trachymyrmex septentrionalis. Lineage (NCBI taxonomy): Eukaryota > Metazoa > Arthropoda > Insecta > Hymenoptera > Formicidae > Trachymyrmex > Trachymyrmex septentrionalis. The sequence goes on from NW_017304990.1 coordinate 74,840, forward strand.
GATCTTATGTTTAAAGTCATCGCAAGCACAATTTTGAGGTACACAGTCATTTTATTGCCTGCATGTAAATAACATTGTCTAGACAGATCAGTAGACTTAAAATAATTTTAAAAATAAAATCGAATCGAACATATACGATCCTAAAAAATACCTTTTTAAAAATATATATATGTCAAGTGCATAAAAAAAAGTATCGAACATTACATTCTTTTCAATAAAAAATGGATACGAAATATACATCGTCGGTATATATACACACACACACATATATATATATATACATGAATGCTGGTATAAATAAAACATTATTATTCATTAAATAATAGCCATAAGAATTAATAATACCTATAAGAATTTCTTATTTAAATGTGCAAATTGTGCACATATAATTGTTGTCATGTACGATTTGTACGTTATCATATCGTTACATTAAAAAAATAATATTTATTCGAATACATTCTTTAGGAAGATAAGCAATAATTATCGACTTTCACATATGTTTAAACTTAAACATATCATTTTCGACAATAATCAAATGTAACGAGTGTTTAAAGATAAAGTTAAAGATATTGATATCCTTATATGAAACTTTCACGTTATCCAGGATGCCAATATTAATTTCAGTAAATAAATAATTATGAATAACACGTAATGAATTGAATAATTGTATAAACAATCTCTTTACATACAGATTGTGCTAAAACAATCGAATATCTTATATTATTTACTCAATATTTTTACTCTTCGAATATTTACTTATTTCCGAAATATCCGACGCAGTCATTGCGAATATACCTGCCGGTTCGTCGAGCGTGTATGAATCGCGCGGTACTGATCGAAAAGAAATAGCGCTATATTTAGCCGGCCTACACTCAGTATCTAGCTAAAAAGCTTAAGACTTTTCGTCTACACGCGTTAAGAGCACATAGACTTCCTCTTTCAACTTTACGGCACGTAAATGACTTGGCGAAACAATAGAAGGAGGCTGAGAAATACCTCTCGTTACCAGTGCATGTGTCGTTAGAAACATACATGCAAAAGACAGTGAAGACGATTCGAAAATCTTAACATTGTTATTCGATCTAATAATAATAAAATAGTAATTGTAAGAAATAGTAATTGTAAGAAAAAAACCGTTTTTCTAAATTCCTTCAAAAAAATATGTACGTGCAAACTGTTTTTTAATAACCAGAAGTTGACTTCTATAATTTTTTGTATGAATTTTTGCACAACAGTGATCTTTGGTTTAATATTTACTACATAAAATATTTAGTCAGTAAATATAAATATTTTTGCATTATATTTTTAGACTATTCATGAACTTACTATTTAACTTATTAATTTGATTAATTTTAAATAATGTACTGTTAAATTCTCAAGCAATGCGATATATCCTTGATATTACAGTTATTATAGATCTTTAATTTGATAATTTTATTAAGGATTGCAAAGAATTTTATTATTCGCGAATTATATTGAAGTAACACATTGAAAGGTAACTCTTTTATCAATTTTTTTTTCGTTAGATTTTCGATTAAATGAAAAAAAAACAAATATTCGGATATACAATATGCAAATGATCATAAAATATTTCGTGAGTCGATTCATTTAAACAACGATAAGGCCTATCTTTTATATTTTCTTTTTTTTAATTATAGCTTACTATATTGATCATTACAATAATCAAATATAATATTTTATATAGTAAATATTATTAAAGTAGAAATTAAGATAAGTTAACAGGTAGCATTGAATAAGATTGCGTACAGTCCCAGACACGTTATTCATCATCCATAAATGATATCGTACATAAGCACGTATATATATATATAACTGTGGGGCTATTAAAAAAATAGCTACTTCTTTTCGATTTCATTGGCCTACAGAGCAATCTCATCAACATAGCAATTATGTCACTACCGATATTTCTCATCTCAATTCTAGCATCCACGAATGTTGGATTATTGTAAAACTTGATAGATAAAATACCTAAATTGAATCCACACACACATTAGAACAGATACCATTTATTTCGAATTTAATATCTACAGTTCCTGAGGATGGGCTGCTTACCTCGGTAAGTGAAACTTTATTTTCATTCAACACAAATTTGCGTGATTATAAACTATATAAAAGTAACTTTCATCTTGTCTAAAACGTCATGATTATTAAAAAATTCTTAAATATTTATATAGTAATTAATTAATTTAATGAGTTATATATTTTAATTAATTCTATCATGTATAAAAATGAAATAAACTTATATAGGTGTATGTATGTATAAATTTATTTTTAAAATTTCATTGATAAATTTGCATTGATTACATTAAAATGTCAAAAAGAATGTTTTTATTAATATTATAATTTAATAAATTAAATCTAATATTAATGAAGTATATGTCTATTCGCTTTGATAATAGTTTTCTTCATTTGTATCAATAATATTTAATTTTATATAAAACAAATAAATTTGAATTAGATAGCTGTCATTCTATTGTACAGATGGAAATAATAAATAAATACGGCTATAATGATGAGACACATAAAGTGACTACTAATGACGGTTATATCTTGGAATTGCATCGGATAACAGGACGAACTAATTTCAACAATTCGCAAGTGCAAAAATCTGTAGCATTTGTGATGCACGGTCTTTTGTGCTCTTCAATGTGTTGGCTCCTTTCTGGACCGGAGAAAAGTATAGGTAAAGTAAGCATGTATGTGTATTAAAAAGAAAAAAAGTCATACCTGTTTCCATTAATGTAGATTAACTTAAATTTTTAGTTTTAAATTTTTATAGTTACTATTTATCTTTTTCTAATTTTTAGAATTAGCAATGTATTGTATAAATATAATATATAAATATAATAATAATAATTACAATAAATATAAAATATTGTTAAAACATTTGTTTTCAAATAAGAGAAATTAAACATTAATCGTCCATTTATATTTAAATATTAAGTTGCGTTTTTAGACAAACAGGATTTAATCTTTCATTCTAATCATGACAATCATAAATATATGTATACTGCGCGCATAAATTTATTTCTATTTCAGATAAAATATTAAAATTTCTTAAAATAAGATATTGAAATATTTTTAATATGATATTAACTAAAACTGTGCAAAAGTCTTATGTTATTTCACAGTTGAAATTTGTATGTATTAATATATTCAGGAAGAAAAAAAATCCATTGATTCGATATTTATCAATTTTCGCTTCATTATTTACACTACTAGTTAACACACTTGTTTTTATCCTTGCATTCTGATATTGACATTATAGCGTTTCTTCTGGCAGATGAGGGGTATGATGTATGGCTCGGTAATGCACGTGGCAATTTATACTCTAATAATCATACATCCGATAAAATCGAGCCGAAAACTTATTGGAACTTCAGGTGAGAATTGATGTACATGTGTATGTACGCAAGCATGTGTGTATGCAAAATAGAAAGAAAAAGATACAAAATAAATACGACATTCGTACAGAATGGTTAGAAATTAAAATGAAATTTAAATTAGCAAATAATGTAGAGAATTACAGTGTAAAAATATTAATAACTTTAATCTAATCTAATAGCTAGATAAGAGAAGCTCAAGTTTAAACGTGCACATATGGGTAAACTTAACCCCTTTTTTAACGAAAATAAGTTTTGTAAAGAATAAATAAAATAAAATAATTTGAAAAATTTCGTAAATTTTTGAACACATAATATAATTTTCTAATAACATCAAGACTTAAATTTGATAACATTAGAATTAATCTAATAAATAATGATATACATATATCTGAAATAAAAAATCATTTTTTTTTACTTGATTTATTAATATATTATAATTAAAGTAATAATAATTTTAATATGTGTAGATAACGGATGCAAAACTATATATTATATAATACTTATCCTTTATTTCCTTAACTTGCACTTGTATTAATCACAATTTCGGGTATGATAATTTCATAACAGTAAGATAGATTAATAGGTATAATGTGTTTATAATCAAATCTACTATGATATTTCTACATTTAGACATATAGTAAATGTAGACAATAGACAACAAATCAGAATAATTTGAAAATCTTTTTGTCATAATTATTCTTTTCACTTTATAACGGAATTAATTTCTTCTTTGGTAATGATGAAGTTTACAGTCTTCGACTAATGATTATAAAAATTAAAGACTATGTAATAAAACCATTTTTCGCCTTAAGTTCAAGATTTCGTAAAAAATTTAATTTAAAGCTTGATTAAAAAAATATTAAGACATTTTTGTAGCAATAAAACTGTCACAAAAGTTTTCAACAAAGTTTAGTCATTATTTATAATTATTTATCCAGTCATTAGTTATTCTGGATTTCAACAATAAATAAATAAGATGATAATTCGCGAGAAGAATCTTAGTCTAAAATTCATATTTATCTTCGAAAGACACATTAAACATATTATACAAAAATTAATATCTCCATATTTACGAACAAAACTATTACATAAAAAGCGCATTACATATAAAAGTTGCATATATAAAAGTATATCAATAAAAATCTATATAATAATAATTAAAATTTGGCACATAAGAATTTTATTTTCGACTTTGCTTTTAGTACTTTGCTTTTTTTAAACGCAGTAATTCATGCAAGTGCATGCTCCTATTGCATATTGCAGCTGGCACGAGATTGGCGTATATGATCTTCCAGCAATGATAAATTATATTGTAAAGACCACTGGCCGCAAAAAAATATGTTCTATATAGGACACAGCCAAGGTACCACCTCCTTCTTTGTCATGGCGACAGAACGACCTAAGTATCAGAAATATATCCAGGAGATGTATGCTCTGTCCCCGATCGCTTATTGCGGCAGGATGAAGAGTCCCTTGCAAGTGCTGTCACAGTTTTCCTTCGAAATTGATGTACATAATTTTTGGATAAAAAAATTGATTTTAATCAAATTCAAATATTATCTGTATCTAACAATATGAATGCATGATTACAGTATTTCTGGAATTTAATCGGCTTGCACAAATTCAATCCTAATGACGATTTCATAAAAGCAATTCAACAATTAGTGTGCGCGGAAAAAGCATTTACCCAACCAATATGTTCTAATTTTATGTTTTTGGTGTGTGGATTCAACGTTGAACAATTTGATACGGTACTAATACTGCTTTTAATGTTAATTATATTATTATATATAAGCATACCTTATACACACCACTTTTATATTATATATATATATATATATATAT
>NW_017304990.1:80566-89470 GCF_001594115.1 Trachymyrmex septentrionalis
TATATCTTATTATTGATCTTTACATTATATCAATATGTAAAATTCAATTTTTCTTCTCATTCCCTGCCGGACTAATCTTATTCTGCATTACCAGTAAAGCATATCCCTGCCCATTTGCTTCGTGGATATCCATGGGCAGACAGGCAACCCGACTTATTGTGTAGGTTGTGGAAGCATCTTATATATATAGTTATAATTTATATTTTACTATTTCCAGGCTCTTCTACCAATTATCTTAGCACAGTTTCCTGATAGTGTATCCACGAAGCAAATTATCCACTACGGGCAACTCATCAATTCCGGTAAACGTTTATTCCTTATCATTTATCATAATAATAAATTTAGTAGACACTGGTTCGATCAGAGTGTCATAAAAATTGCTGTACATCCTACGTAGCACAGCAATGTTTATAAAGCGCTTAAAAAGGGCAAGTGCATGATTCTAGCAGCTTTTAAAAGCGCATATAATCAGCGCAAGATAAATGCAGTAATAAATGCATAATTATTTTTTGATCAGTGTGACTTGAGATCGGCCGAGTTATTCACACGCAATGAAAGTGCATAATTGACAGCAGTTTTGGGAGGTGCAGTCGCAAGAGCGCTCCCAAAACACTTTGCAAGCGCTATTGTGTTACGTGAAAAAGTGGTGTATATTATAGATATAAAGATACTTAAGTGCAATAGCATAGTGTAAGTGCTTTGAGCGATAAAATATTAAATATACATTTTGCTAATATGTGATAATATTTCATCGTTCAAGCAATTTATATTATGTTTTTATCATTAAATATTTTTATGTATACTTTTAACGCATACTAGTGCAGAGAAATAAAAGCGATAAAACTCTCTCGCTAATATAATACATATTATGTATAAAGATATATAGTATATCTATCGTAATATTCATTATATTAAAATTTCTTAAACACGTTTCTTGTAATAACAATAGTAAATTTGTCAACAGGATCGCTGTTACCTAATAAATTCAAAAAATTTGACTACGGAATATTAGGCAACATAAATGTATACGGTTTACCCAATCCACCGAATTATGATTTAAGCAAGATCAAAGTCCCGGTCTATTTATATTATAGTGAAAAATGATTGGTTAGCCAATGTCAAGGTTCGTATTTTTTTTTTTTTTTTGAAAAAATTGTTTATTTGACTAAATTAATTTAATTGTCTTTACGTCTTTCATTGGAGAATGTATATATTTAAATTAAATATATGCTTGACTTAAACACACATTTCATCGAAAAAAAAATAAAAAACAAACTAAATTAATTTAATCAAATGAATAATTGTTTTTAGTGTTTAATTTGTTCGTATCGAATATCTTTGTATTGACATTTGTCAAGAAAATTAAAATATATTTTCATTTCACGCTGGATTTAAACGTCAAAGTGATTATACAGTATGATCCCCGTTAATGCTCAATTATGATAAAATCAATTGAAAAAATCAATAATCGATCAACCTGGGCCTCTATTCGTCAAAAGAAGATATACGAAACACTACAGGCATACACTACAGTATACATAATGTATATTATAGTATTTCCCTAATCTTTCTTATAAGTTTCTTTTCAAGAATAGAGACCCTGAGTTCCAATTTGAGCTAGATTTAAATCAGTCTTTCATTTGAAAAATGCTTCTCAAACCATGATCTAACAAATTTGATTGGTTCAAACACTTTGGTTCAAATCTAATTCGTCTGAAATGAGGATTAATCGTAAATCGATCTATATGACTATGAATACAGATCCTAGTGACGTTGCATTTATCTATTTCATTCAAAACTAGGTTCAGTTAAGTTCTTCAATAAAATCGCAATACACTATAAATACTAATTAAAATGTAGTCATTGTAGTCACGTGATTGAAACCAAAGATCAAGCGTCAAATAAAATTGTAGTGTAACATTTCTGCGAACAGTTTAGCTTTATTGTGATTTTTTCGTAGGATGTGAAAAAATTATATAAGGAGTTGGGTAATCCGTCCGGTAAAACTTTAATTGCGGATAAGAAATTTAATCATTTGGACTACATGTGGGCTAAAGATGTGAAGAAGCTTGTATATGATCACGTAATCGATAGAATGAAGAAGAAGTCTTCGCAATGAAGTGCCGGCATTCTTTCAAATTCCTGCGGTAATTAATTTATGGAATTTGATCAGGAATATGTCTTTCTTATCAACAGAGTTATTTTATCTCAAGCTGAATTTATTCGATATATACCAGTATAAGTTATCACTCTTTTGTTAATATATTCGCATTTTCATAAAATATTTTATCAATTTGAAATATTTTGTCGATGTTTAAATTAACAAACATATATCTTACATTATTATCTTACACTCATCCCTATAAATTTTCCTTCTGTCGTATTATTTATTTTTTACTCGTTTAGTATTTTTATTTATCACTCATTATTACATTATCTTTACGTTATCTTACTCATATGATATATTTCAATAATAAAATAAGAAATTTTGTAATTTATAAAAATTATCCATAAAATAAATTATCTATAAATTTTGTAACATCAAAGATCAATTAATAAATTAATAAAGTGAAAGAATTAAACTTATACATTATGATAGTAATAAGAAGTCAATGAGTGGTATTCATAATTCATTCTTGTGTTTTAAGACTGTTTTAAGTAATACGTCTATTTCTTAATACGTCTATTTTATTGATTCATGACATTTTAAATGTTTCAGATCTTAAATATAAAATCCATGAATCCGATCTATGAATATCTGTCAACGATTAAATTAAAATAAATAAAATTATACACACAAGAATCAATTAATGATATAAAGAGGAATAATCTTTACGAGATGGAGAATTTGTGAAATCAATTTTCAAATCATGAATTATAAGAGATTTTCTTGTCGACCTGCATTTTATCAGTGACTGATTACAATCAGTTCTTTTGTTTCTTCCAAAGCGGAAAAAGATCTGCAACTGTGCGCAAAAACTTAAAAAAGCGATGTATCATTTTATGGGTAAACAATCAATCCATTTGACAACAGTCGATAAAATTCTTTTTTTTTTCGAACACTTTAATCACACAGCTTATTAATGCACCAATCGTATTGTCAAATCAGAAATTATAACGGATAGATTACGATAGAGTATTGATATGATCGCATAAAATAGCAAACACTTCATGTCAAGTGGCATTTTCAGTAAATAAGCAGCGTCGTTTATATATACATTGCACATTCGGGAAGAAAATCGCGCATAGTATAATTCAAACCAATCGATTTTTGCATAACGATTTCATCAAGTAACAATAATGCCGCTACCGATCCTTCTCCTCTCGATTCTGGCATCCGCTAGAGCAACGTCGTACTTTTCAATGGATCAGCTGCCCAATGTCCTGCCAATAGACAAAATACCAGCGATCAAAGAATTCAACGATCCGCAATTTTTGGCAACCGTACACGCAGATGCATCGCTTACCGCTGTAAGTGCAGTTATCGAAATTAAAAGTAAATTAAAAAAAAAAGAATATGCGCAGATATAAATTCTATCGATTAAAAGTTGAAACGAGATAACTTTTTGAAAATAACTTTGTATTGTTCAGAGATCATTAATACAATTACAAATATTTAAAAAAAATCTATCAGTTTAATACAAAAATAATATATTAATTTATTCACTTCTAAGAGCTTCTCGTTAAATTATTTACATTTCTGTATCAAACAATTCTAACAAATATTTATATATATATATATTGCTATTTATAACAAATAATTATTTATAATATATTATTTATGACATAATAAATCTAACGAATGTAAATTATTTTTATTGTTTTGATGATGGCATTCCTTAATTTTTTTTATCAATCTTTTGATATTAATTAACCTATTGGTATATCAGAAACTTATTTTATTGAACAGCTAGATCTAGTGAAAAAGTACGGCTACAATGGAGAAGTGCACGAGGTGATCACCTCTGACGGTTACATTTTGAAATTGCATCGGATAACAGGACGAACTAATTTCAACAACTCGCAAGTGCAAAAACCTGTGGCATTCGTGATGCACGGCCTTTTGTGCAGTTCGGCGTGTTTTATCATTTCCGGACCGGAGAAAGGTTTAGGTAATGAAATCGCATTTTTAGCAATTCCTAAACAGAAGTGTACTCGTCTAAAAGTTATGGCACACAAAAAATTTGAGCAACAAGACAATCAGTAAGCAAATTAACATTTTGAATTTACTGCTTACGTTACGTATTCTTTTAGAGCCTAAGCACAAAAATAACTGTAACTGAGTAATGGAACATAAGTTGTAATTGTAAATTGATCAAACATTATTCATTGATCTATAACACGACTTATGACTCAGTTACGACCATCTTTGTGCTGAGGCCCTAGCAATTGACTAATTCGTTTACGTTTTACTATTTCAAGTTTTTTTTGTGCTATAACATAGCTTTTTTTACATGTATCTTCAGATTTTAAAGAAAAATATATTTGACTATATTATTTTAAAATAAAATAAAATCATATAATTACCAATTAAAAATTGAGAAAAATTTTATCTTCAACTTCATTCGCGTTCCAGCGTTTGTATTCGTTTTAATAAAAATATTATATCTTTTGAAATTTTAGCTTTTGTTCTGGCGGATGCAGGATATGACGTGTGGCTCGGTAATGCACGTGGCAATGTATATTCACGCAAACATAAACTCCCGGCTATTCGAAAGGAACTTTACTGGGATTTCAGGTGAGGATAATGTATTAAAAAAATTAAAACCTAGTAAAAAAGAAAAAACGCAAATGTGAGTAAGAAAAACAATTATGTAGGCATTAGTAGGTTTGAAGATACTTAAATATAAGATAGCAGAGACTTGACTGACTTTTGACATAAAAATCAGTCACTGAGTCACTATCAGTCACTGACCTGCCAGCCTGGAAATGTCGTTACATAACTTGCATAATACTCGTTCTAATAGAGTCGCAAGTCGTAAGCCATAAGAAAATGGCCAATCACAGTTAAGTGAGAAGAATAATCTATGATTGGTTAATTTCTTATGGCTTGTCGCTTACGATTCTATTGTAGGTAACTTGCGTCAGTCAATTAAACCGTTTCAACTAGAATAACACATAGTACTTGATGCAATTTGATTGATTGACGCAACTTGTGGCGACTGCACCCTAAGATATTAATCATTAAAGTTTACGACTATTCAGTTTAGGAAATCTGTCAGAATATCAAGTGATTTCCATATGAGGCGCGAGCTTGAGTCTGTCATGAGCCACGTCAGATTTTTTAATAAATTTTACTGTGAATACCATTTCCATATCAGGTCCACAATTGGTTGTCTTAGTGCCATTTCAAATTTTTTTCAAGCGGTTATGGCATGACAAAGTAGTGGCAAAGTATCGTGGCGTGAATATTTCTACCAGGACACCTTTAGTTTTATCGAGAAACTTTGGCTTTGATCACAATCCTGCAGATTCGAGGCATTATTTCGATTAATTTTAACTAAGAATTGTTCGATGAGATAAAAATATATCGCGTCAATAAAATATAGTATTTATTTGTGATGCTTTATTAAGCATTTTCATTATTATGTATTAATAAATATTATGTTTTATTTAAGATTATATATTCGAATAAATAAACATAAGAAAGGTTTCTTTACGAGCTTAAAGTCTAACGTTGCGCGTTTCTTATTACGTATTTTTGTCTATTCCAAAGTTGGTCAATTTTTATTTCGGGTGATAGAAAACAAAAAAACTGAGTAAGAAGCAAAAAGTAGACAATCGTAAAAAGAAAGAAAAGGAAGCAAAGAGCTTATTTATATTGTGGATATCTTCAAAATGTTTTATTCATTTATATCATAAAGTTAAAAGTTGCATTGATATTTATCTTTGAAACAAACTATAAGTTTTTTAAGCGGTAAAACGATCTTAATGTTGAAAATAACTCCGTGTGAATTTATATACCACAATTCCAATCCTGAAAAACAGTATTCAAAGTAATAAAAAAAAATATCGAATTTTCTAGAAGCATGTGATATTTTTTTTAAAAAGTAAATTAGAAACTTGATCGATTCAGCCCTTATTCTCAGATCCGATAATCTTGATCTGGCACAACTCGCCGGCTTGCGTAAAGTAGCCACGGCAGTGTCGTTGCGCGAAGCTTAGCGCCGAGACACTACCAATGTCTCCAGATAATCGCTACAGAGAATGATATGAATAACAATGCAAAAATTTTTAATGTATTCTTGCATTATATATAACAGTCGTAAACGACATAAATATTTATGTATGTACTATGTGTGAAAATCAATTGCCGTAATGTGTGTGTGTGTGTGTGTGTGTATGAGCACATACTATGCATCATATAGCACTATTCAAAGTTGCCATAAAACTAGAAATCGGAAAATTGAAAAATCTGGAAAGTCAGGAAATTTTGCAAAATTTTTCAGAAAATTCTTTACTTTAAATAAGTTTTATGTGCATACATACATTATATTATTAAAAGTCAAGAATTTTATTTATTTACGTATTTTACTTACTTTTTCACATTACTTATATATGCAATTTTGAAATACTATCATCTTAGCAATTAAATGCAAATAATGTCAGCAACATTAATAGTAATTTGCTATATTAAATTGCTCTTTCAGCAAAATATTTGACAGTTTCCAAATCAGTACGAAACTATATAAAATTTCAAAATATTATTGAAAGCATAAGGAAAAATCATTAAATTTTGTCTGAAAGTCAGAGAAAATTATGAAATTTTAGGATGAAAAATGTGTGGCAATTCTGATCTTTATTATATATTTAAAAACAAGTACTTTCTATCTTTTAATAATATCTTTAATCTAGGTAATCGACGACAGCAGTCGGATCTCCTTTTGGTCTTATTTTGCAAGTGCCAGTATAATGACAGATAGTAAGAGATGCCTCATTGCGCATTCCCAATAATCATAAGAATCATACTCGTAGTTTTGACATCTAGGAAACGTATCGTTTAATAATCGTGAACCAAACCGTTTCATTACTTTCGTTCGACCGACACTTATTGCAATTTCAATACCCATCAATCATTGTCTTGACATCTTCTGGATTGTCGAAATAATTTGACACGATCTCAATTTTAACGTTAATGTCATTGGCCAATAATCTTATCCGTCCACGACTTTTTGATCTCAATAATATCAATAGTACAATCCAGCGATAAGTGTTGCTTTGTTCCATATTTGACGCACACACACACACACACACATTCGATTATTTAAACCCATTACAGTCGATAGAATCATATCTCCTTTAAATCCACCATCACAAATAGCAGTTCAATGTCCGGTAAACCGTGGAGTTTCACTGAATACTTGATGTCAATGAAAGCGAGGATTTCGCACTCTAGTCGTTATTGATCCCGATTGCTTCATAAAAAAATCTCTCATATACGGATAAATGGGATTTATCACATCAGCTGGTTGAAGACTTACTGGATCATCTACTGTCCACGTTAGCTCACCAAAAGCTACGTCATCAAATTTTCATCAACCGGCAAATCCCGGATGACGTTTATGCCAAGCTCACTAAGATGTTTGGCCAATCTGATGCCAGACAACATCAGTAATTGTGATGATCCGATGGCACCCGCGCATAAAATTACCTCTTTGCTCGCAAACACGTTAATAATTCGACGATGTTTGATAAATTTCACGCCAATCGCCCGATTTGTATGACGATCAATCAATACTTTTTTCATCCTGCTTTCGCGTGCCGCATGAAAATTCTGGCGATTTCTTGCTAGGTGTAAATAGACTCTGTTGCTGCTCATGCGGATGCGATTTATCGTTGTGGCCTGCACATACGAAAATCCTATTATATTCTTCCCGTTATAATCTAACAGCGGGTATCCCAGCTCTTTGCGTCTAAGAAAGCTTTTGCCAATAGCGTATGGAATAACGGATAAGAGATATGTAACGGTCCCTTAATTCCGTGATAAATAGTGTCAGATTGCAGCTCTGGGATATCGATTGTCTCCAATTTTTTAAAGTATTTGAGGACATCCTTGTAAGCCCAACCTTCGTTCCCCATCTTAGCCCATCGATCGTAATCTTCGGCGCTGGTTGCGATCATGTAGTTTAGCATGCTGCTACTGTCCATTACTTTGCCTCTAAGCCAGTTACATCTGTTGCCTTCCATGCCAAGACAATATTTGTTGGACGATTTGGTTTGATACTTCCAATTGATATCGTTGCTTAGCTGCAACATGAGAACGAGAAGCGGGATCTCCATAAGAAAATTCTCTTTAGATCCAGCTTCGATCAATAACACTTCAACCTGATGAATCTCACTTAACTTCGCAGCTATCGTGGCACCGGTCGTTCCGGCACCTATTACCACGAAATCGTACACTGCTCCAAATTGCGGAACCATATCCGGTACTTCCTGGTTCATATAATGTTGACCTTGCAAAAAGTTTAGAGCTCCGATGCCAAAATCAAGTATATTTGTATATACTTCATCAAGTATATTCAACTCGCGTCGGTTCACGTTATCGCCGTAAAGACTGTGTATCGTTTCATTGTCGATTGTCCGCTCGATTGCAATGGAATAATTATGGCGATGGCAGTAAGAAGGTGAAGGAGCCTTGGTATCTTACCCGGCATATTTAAATTGACTATTGGCTATTGGACGTCTCGAGGCACGATAATAGAAAATAGCACTTAGAAGTTCGCCTGGCATATATACAGATATTGAGATCCATGTTCAACGAGTGTTACTGTATGCATAAATATCCATATTATTCAACAAACACATCAAACAAGAAAAAATACGGTAAATGATGCACACCGTAACGAGAAAAAAAAAGTATATCTCACCTGTCAATTAATTCTAGGATAGCAAAGAAAAAAAGGA
>NW_017304990.1:89570-93233 GCF_001594115.1 Trachymyrmex septentrionalis
TAACGAATGTTACTGTATGCATAAATATCCATATTATCCAACAAACACATCAAACAAGAAAAAATACGGTAAATGATGCACGCCGTAACGAGAAAAAAAAAGGTATATCTCACCTGTCAATTAATTCTAGGATAGCAAAGAAAAAAAGGACATTTACTGTTACATCCTTGAGGCGATTTTTGATTAAATCCATTAACGCTCCTCCCGTAATTTATCATAGTAATATTTTTTGACATTAACGTTAACGTTATGATATTACTAACGTAACAATCAAATTAAGATGAAATCTTGAGAGAGATAGAAAGATATATCTGTTATTTAGATCGTATCTATCTTGCAAACAGATTCGCGATATGAGAATGCCGTAAATTCGTATTGGTAGATTTGCATTGGCCACAAAGGATGGAAATAATTTGTTTGAAATGTAATAGAATCAACAATAGTCACGAATAAATTGTGATATCATTGAGAATATTAAAAGGCCACAGTAAGTTTCATTTATAAGAATGAGTCATCCGATAAAGTTATCTTAGATAGTTCTTTTGTAAGTTGTTCAAGACCAGATTAGATAAATATCGTAATCTTATCAAAAAGAACACGAAACAAAAGTCCGTAATTCCTGAACATAAATTGAAGCATAATCATGATTTTGACTCGCACAAAGATTTTAGACAGAGAAAAGAATTATAATAAACGACTCATTTTAGAATAAATTTTTATTAACAAACAAAAAAATGGATTAAATGTGCAGGAGGACACAGAATTTCTAGATCCATTATACCAAGATCTATTCAAAAAGACTTGACACTTCCATGTTTTACTTCTCTAATTTATTGTATAAAACACGTATATGTATTGTATTTATTTATTATCATATTATAGGGCATTCCATGCCATCCATTTTATTTCATGGATTTCGTTCATATTGCTTCAGCTTGAACAGTTTGATGAATAAAGACTCTATGCCGAATAATAGACTTGTAGGCTAACTAGTTGCCGAATTGTAGGGCAACTTTTGGGTTTTCTCATCGCAGCGCTCTTCGCTTATCGTTAGTGGGTATGAAAGGCAAGTTTGGAAATGAAATATTGACATTTTCTTATAGAAAACTGAACGCTCTTTTAAGTGAAAATACTCTTTTTTTTCAATTAGATTAGTTTTTGATGATTTCTATCTGTTTTTAAATTTTCAAAATGGCGGCGCGACTAAAAGGTCAGTCTCGATTTTCTTTTAATACAGCTCAAAATGTAGCCCCAGGTCTCTATTTTGTTACTCTAAAAGGATATAATGGGACATAATGGGATGCATTCATTTAGGAATAAAAGAAAATGAGTCAAGTATTTCTCTCCACCCACATATATATAAATAAATACATACATAAATATATATAAACATACATAAATATTCATAAACATACAGTAATTTTATATGAAATATGTCCATATATGTTCATACATCCTTCTTTCTTTTGTAAAATTACTTTTTAGTATAATAGAGAAATAATAGTAATGTGAAAACATTAAAAATAATTATAAGGATAATTTTTACATTATTTATTTTAGACAAAAATAAGTTCGGAAAAGTGTAAAAAAATTATTCATACACAATTATACATAATTTTATACATAATTATACATAAGTATTTTTTTTACATTTATTCAAATTTGATTTTTTAACGAATAATGTAAAAATTATCCCTTTATTTTTTATCTTTTCACATTACTATTGTTATTTCTATTAAACTAAAAAGTAATTTTAAAAAAGAAAGAGGGATGTGTATAAATATATATGGACATATTTCATATATGATTACATGTGTTTATAAATATTTATGTATGTTTATACATATATATACGTATTAATGTATGAAAAATTTTTTAACGGAATATTTTTACAGATGCAATAAAAATTATGATAAAATACACAATATCTCTTTTTATCGGTCAAGTCACTAACAATGTCACGCGATATTTAGTATTACTTTTGTGGGTTTGATACTTATTGAATATTTATTGGCCAAATATATCATACATTTGCAGTCTTTTTACAATATTTGTTAGACTGCAACAATATGCATATATTACACGTAGAATTTTAAATGAGAATTTTTATTTAAATATCTTCAGAATGATAATTAATAGCTAAAATATAGAAATTCAGATGAACCATTTTTTTCAGCTCATTTCCTTATCAAAAGTAGACGTTCAGTTTAAATCAATAGCAACAATTAAATGACGATTAAGCGACGCAAAAACAAATTTATATCTTAAATCTAAATGCGTTTTAACATCACCCTTATATTTTGAGAATTAACAGTGACAGGGGTGCATCAAACTTAAAATCTGACCGTAGCGTCTTAAAATAGATTTTAAGCTTTAATGAAAAAAAAAATTTATTTTATCCTACGATAATTTTTTGCAAAGTTATCGTTTAAAATTGGCTATTTTTGCCCACAATTTTTCTATACCATAATTTTTTTGAACAGTATATATAACTTTAATTTTTTTCCCATATCTCTATTTGTTTATCTAATATAAAATGAAGTTATATACATCCCAGACCGAGAATTGATAAATAATTCATAAAAATTATAAAAATCGTACCTTTCTTATAGCTGGCATGAGATTGGCGTATATGATCTTCCAGCCATGATAGATTATATCGTGAAGACCACTGGTCGCGAGAAAATGTTTTATCTAGGGCATAGCCAGGGTACCACTGCTTTCTTCGTCATGTCGACGGAACTGCCAGAGTATCAGCACAAAATCCAGGCGATGTTCGCGTTGGCACCAGTCGCTTATTGCAGCAGATTAAGAAATCCCATTTTTCAATTTCTGGCAAGGTTCTCCAATTCATTAGACGTATGCAATTTTAAATTCGATAATAAAATAATTAATTTTTTACCTTTTTCTTTTTTTAATGAAGTAAACGTCTCGTTGCAGGGACTGTTAAAATTAATCGGTATATACGAATTCGCGCCTACCGACGAAATGATAAAGCAGTTCCAGAAAATGGTATGCGCGGAAGACGCTATTACGCAACCCTTGTGCGCTAATTTGCTCTTCTTAATCGCCGGATTCGACAAAGATCAGCTTAATACTGTACGACACTACCATTAAAATACCTAATAATTATTTTGTAAAATTTAAAATAAGAATAATTATCACATAGTAAACTCATTTGTTACAACCCACATATAGCACAGACTTTGCAAGATGGCTGCAAAATTTCTACAATATTGCTGCGACTTTTGTACAACTTTGTACTGTAGGGGAACACTCTATTATTAGTGTTATTAAATAACGATAATTTGTTTCAGAATTAATCACGAATTTTACAATCATATAATTTATTTGAATTATATATAATAATGTCAGTTCATTATTAATTCGATTGTTTGTTTATACTTAATGCTGCTGTCATTTTGTAGACTCTTCTACCATTAATCATAGAACATGTTCCGGCTGGCGCAGCCACGAAACAAATAATGCATTATTTACAGCTTATTAAAAGTGGTGAGCATCTATTTCACTATAATACCTTGTATTATACTTGTATAAAGATATATAGTGAAATATACATCGTACTTACATTCCATTATACTTCATAAATATTTCTTTAAATTTTATAAAATTATATATATATATATATATATATATATATAT
>NW_017304990.1:93333-95100 GCF_001594115.1 Trachymyrmex septentrionalis
TGTATTCTTAGGATCTATTATTATATCCGGGAAATTTAGACAGTACGACTACTCACTCATCACTAATTTGATCAAATATGGTACGTTCCGTCCTCCGAAATATGACTTGGGAAAAATCAAAGTGCCAGTTTCATTGCATTATAGCACCAACGATTGGTTAGCACATGTCGATGTTCGTATTTTTTAAATACATAATACTACAATAGTTTATTCAATTTTAAATATCTTCAAGGATATTTATTTTTTCATATATGCACATACAAAATAAAACTTTCCTATATATTTTGATTAGAACAAGTATCTTGAAAATACTGGAGACGCTAAAATTAAATAAACTACTATGTAGTTTCAATTATATAGAAAAAATTATTATGTGTTTACATCATATCTTTATCATTTGCAGGATGTTGATCAATTAGAGAAAGAACTTGGCAATCCACTTGGAAAATTCCTTGTTCCATATAAAAAGTTTAATCATCTGGATTTCATGTGGGCTAAGGATGTTAAAGAACTTTTGTATAACAAGATACTAAATCTGATGACACGTTTCTAACATTAAACTACTAAAGTTCAATAAATTTTTTGCAGATTAAAATTTTATGCTAAAGCTCTTGAATAGTCATCACAGCCATATTGAATCGTGACGTCAGAAGCGAGGAATAACACGTTAATATTTTTATTATGTGCTATTTATAAATAATAAAATAATTCGGATAAAAAAAATGATGAGATTGCTTTAAAACATTTGTCCAAATGAACGAAAACTATGCTTATCCCCCCTGACAATAAGTAAATAATCGTAAAAAATGATGAAAGGCACACGAAGTGCTTTTATTCAATGCGCATGCGTAGCTTATTTTCACTTACACGTGCCTTTATCACTTTTTACGATTATTTACTATCAGGCAGGATAAGCACAATTTTTGTCCATTTTTACAAATGTTTTGAAGCAATCTCATTATTTTGTTTTATTCAAATTGTCTTTATTTATAAATGGCATGTAATAAGAATTAACGTATCATTTCTCGCTTCTGATGTCAGAAGATTCAATATGGCTGTACTACTCAGGAGCCTTAAATCGATTCCGTTTATCAGACAAATTTATAAGCTAATGCTTGCGTGATGACAATATAGTTATCGAATTGAATTATCAATCCATTAGAAAGTATTTTATTTAATCACAAATTTCTATTATCCTCGATATTACTTATGTGTTTATAAAATAAAAAAGTCGTGATGTTTAAGAATTAATGATATTAATTTTTTTCACTTGCATATATACATTAAAATTAAATATATAGAAATTTTATAACTTAATTAATTTTTTAATTATAATTAATTTTGAATTTAGATTCAGCTATTGACAAGATAATTATAAGTAAATAATATCTAATATTTATATATATCGAGATATTATCTTTTATTTTAATTTCTAATTATCAAAAGCAATATATTAGAATATATAAAATATCTGTTGGGAGAAATTATTTGTAATAGAGCAAAATATAAATAACTTTAAAAAAAACTCGAAAGAGATGTGTAAATATGTATTAAGATTAGTATAATAAAATTACGACGTATATACAGCTAATTTTTCTCCAGATGTATTGGATGCTATAATGTTTAAGGCCAAATGTAATGTAACAATAAACTGATTATAAATAAATGTAATATCAACGATGTCATCGATCTTATCATATAAATACAATAAACAGCTGAAAAAAAAAAACTTATTTTTAGAGGCTTTGAAAGAAAGCATACAGGTAT
>NW_017304990.1:95200-104085 GCF_001594115.1 Trachymyrmex septentrionalis
TAGATACGGACGTGTGTATGGCGTTGCAGAAGAACAGGTATTTATAGTTATTAGGGGCGGAAATGAGATACACGAGTCTAACGAAGTTACGCAAATTATGCAAAGCACAACAGGTAGTCCTCTAGTCAGCCATTCCACATTGTGAGTCACAAGGTTGAATTTTATCGAGAACACATTATTGATGTTCCTGGCATCGCGTGCGTAGGCTGCAAACGTATGTGTATGTATATTATCAACGCGCGCGTGTTACGATCGCAATTCGTTTTTTTCCCTCTGATATTTCAGCATTGTAATTTTAGGGAAAATTCGACCTTGTGATATTTAATACCGCTCTTATGTAGGATAACGTCGATCTCTATTTTATACATTGCGCCTCGCTGAAAAGAAAAATACATCGTTTCATGGGTGGAACTGATTTTTATTGTTAAGCACAATAATATTCATCTGCTTTTACCGCATCTTCTGCATGTAGACTCGATCGTGAAATCGGCGGAGGTGCACAGAGCGATTCTTACCCTCGAAAGCTCGATTCCAAAAGAACCAAAGTGATTTTGCCATAGCCACATTTATTTTTCATTTGTTAACCCATGTTTCACGAGTGTAAGAAAAATAATTTAGTACTTTGTATTCTATTTACGTTTTAAAAAAGCGCATTCCGGAAACAAATCTTGATTTTGATTTTGGCAAATCATGAATATGACAACCGCCGCCTAACAGCGTAACAGGTTCTTTACTTAACGTGTATACAAAGTACAATTGGCTTTTACCGATGATTAATTCGAACCTATTAGCGATATATTTCTTGAACCGATCTCATGTAGCAAGTACGGCGAAAGCATAACGTACATCATATAACACCGTAAAGATACAGCTTATCCTGTGTTATTCTAATAATATATGCAATATTTATGAGTTAATAAACTTGCTGGAATATATGTACAATAAATAAATAAAAAGAAAGTAACGTAATAACATGTTGAATATTTTCAGATGTTCTCAAGGACAAATTGATCTTCAAAGTACAACTCGATATTTTTTATCGTGATACTTTTGAACACTCTGCTACATATTCGCTGCTTATAAAAGTGGCATTGCGAACTTCTATAAAAAAAAGGATCATGCATGATAGTTCGATATTATTTAATAGTCAGTCTAAAATTTGAACAATGTAGCAACATTTACGATAATCAAATACTGCATGAAAAATTGTTTGAAGATTGCACTCTATGTATAAATAATATATCATATGTATAATATATATTATATATATATATATTTATATATATATAAGTACTCTATAATATGGAGTGTTGAATATTACATAAAAGAATTTAATACGGATAGAAAGTGATATTTCTTCTCTGGAGAAATGAATATTTTTCTAAGTATACATCGCCTCGAGATAAAATGTCTTCTCCCCCCTTTTTTATGTTATAATCTGTGCACAATATAAAAATTGTGAAGGTAGCAATGAACGAGTCAGATATTGTTATTCAATAGCATGTTAGTTTTATATCTGATCGAAATAAAGTTATCAATAGAGTATGTGTACGATGATTATCGCACGTCGAAAGAGAGATTGAGCTCCTTTTTTCCTTTTCCGTTCAATTATTTTGAGAATTCTTAATGTAACAAAAGATATCAGTCGCAGTTGTATAGCAAATACAAAATCAAGTTAATCAGTATACAATACGTAAGAGACGACAGTGGTTACCAATTAATATAAAATAACAATTACAGAGGCAATCAATCTCATTCGGGTTTACATTCATTATTGGCGACTACTTAACGGATACCATGTATGTCCGGTTTGTCATAATTTAGAACAGTTTCTGAAATGTAGGGGGTGCGGACAGACTTTGTAGACACCCTGTATAGATTCAAGTAAGGTACACGAACCCAGAGCTAAGCATGTATTTGAAATATTTTTATTTGAAAAACAATATTGGCAAAACAATTATATTTTGTATTTTGTACTGTATTCGGAGTACATGAAAATATTTTGTATTTTGTATTTCAGATATTTCATTGATAACAAAAGATGGAAAGAATTTTGTATTTCAAATACTAACACTGACAATCAACCTTATTATTTGAATTATAAAATTATTCGAAATACAAAAAGCTTTCAAGCTTTCGATTTCAAATACAAAATACGTAATACTTCTGTGATTCGCTGAAATAAAAAATACAAAATACGCTTGTATTGTAAATAGTATTTTAAAAATATTTCAAATACATGTCGGTTCTGCATGAACCTATTCTACGCGAAAAATGTAATCCATTTAGTGTTGCTTGAACACTATACGTTAAACAATTTTACGCTAAAATTTACTAAGTTAAAATCGCCAGTATTGAATTTAACCGTATTCTGCAGCATATTTACCTAATAATATAAAACAAGAACACAACAAACTTCTTGACATACAAAATACATTTTAACATGTAAAGTTGTATGTCATTCTTTTCTTCTTTTTTTTCCCTTAGTTTATCTCCCTACCCTTCGGCTGTGTCTTCTCAAAAATTTTTTCGGATCATCCTTTTACTTATGTAACGACAAACAATATATCAAGAAACATTGATATTTATCTTCATTTGCTTATCCGAAACATGCGTTGTTTTTTTAAAATAAATTTTTCAATGTGTACATAATGAGTAATGAAGTCTCTTTTACACATGGCGGTGATTTTAAATGTATGTATTTTGCATAGTGAGCAAGGGAGGAAGAGGAAGGAAAAAGGATGTTTAGGAGGATAGCAAAACAAGTTTACCCGCTCTTAAAGAGGAGAATGGCTACCTGACCAAGGTAGAAATAGATAAAATGTCTTGTTTCGTGCGTCACATAGCTACCAAAATTACGTCCTACAATGCAATGCCACGTTGGGTTGTACTTTTTATCGAATTCTTTCTTGATAAATGCTGCAATGTCCTGAAAGCCAAAACCAATGGATATTAATGGCAAAATCAATAGTGTTATTGATTTAACAATCTCATCCTGTGTAACTTGAGAATTTACATAACAGAAATTTTTCAGAGAACAAATAATAAAATATCGACCTTTAACATAATTTCAGTAACTGCATTTACATATTACAACTTTAAATTATATATATCAATCTTCCAGGTCTATTATATTAATAAGAAATGAATAAATCATGTTCCAAGTTATGTATTTCAAATATCATTCTATAATCTATTGAATTCGTTAGCTTCTTTAAAATTACAAAATGTTTATGCACAATTGTACTTCTTTATTCATAAAACTTTATTTATTCTTATTTCTAATAAAAGTTGTTAATTTGCTTAATGCAAAGACATTAATGAATTATTCAATTTTTATAATAAATTAATTAAATTCGTGCTTATAAAATGTATTAAGATCCTTACTGGATATAAGATAAAAAAACTAAAAGTACATCTATTGGTAAATATATCTATTTCAATTGCATGTGACTTAAATTTTCCGTTCTTTATACAATACACTTGTGTGTGATGTTTACAGTGTGTTATCTATATCTGTATACATAAAAGTGTGTGATGAGCATATACCTTTTCAATGTTATATTTTTCGAGAGCTTGAGTGGCACAGTCAACAGCATCTTGCTGCATCTCCTCCGACATATCAGCATTTTTGATTACTGCTTTTCGGTCCGACATTTTGTCTGTCCTAAAACACAAAAATATACAATTGTCATACTGTGACGCTATTATCATACAACGAAACACCTTTTTCTAATGTAAACACTGAGAGAGACATCTCGGTGTGTTTTGGCAAAAGTGCAAATATACCAAAAGATATATCCACAGACATACGTATGTATATGAATTCGGGACGAAAAACTTTGTAAGCAGCATGAATCCGAAAGAAATATAAATTCAAATGAGTCCGCGATCGCAACAGTGACGGTTCACCACTGCTTTAGATTCACATCACTTTCAAAATAAACGATTTATTTATAAGCGACATTATCGGCGTTTTGTGCTCAAAGTGAAATGCCACAAGGGTGAATCGCGCGAATCGGAGGCTGCTGTTCGACAACTCCACCGGACATATAGTTATATATATTGGGAGGCTCAACCTGGGCCGCGGGAAGCGCACGACTTTGACAGTAGCGTACACGTCTACCGCCGGCATGATAATACGAAGACGAGTGTTAGGCGAGTGTTCGGAGTAACGCTCGCCTCAGGTAGAACAAAGACGGGAAGATAGAGGAAGAAGGGAAAAATAGATAGCACAGGCGGAGAGGGGGGGGGGGAGAGAGAGAGAGAATTCACGCGAATATGGGTGCAATGCACAAATAGAGAATAGAGAAAGAAGGAGAGAGGGAGAGAGACGAAGTTACACAGGCACCGATAGAGCGAGCATTTAGAGGGTGAGAGAAAGATAGAAGAGAGACTAAAGGAGGGAGCGCGAAAGGCGCGGGAGGACAGTGTGTTTTGTCGATACCGACGACAATAAAGAAATGGCAATTCGGCCGGCACGCGAGGTGCAAAGCCCGTGAAAGTGGGTCGCGACGACGCTCGTCCTGGCGCCGACGTCGTCATCGTCGAGCAGCATCCCGCCATCCGGCGACGATCTTCACATATGACATAAGAAAACGCGCGCAACCGGACGGACGGATCTGGCCACGATCCACGATCCGGTCTCGACAAGTTTCGTGGCTTTAGATTCGCGGGGGAGCGCAAGAGGACGAGCATGCATTTTTGATAAATTGTCAATGTTTTTCTCTATCCTTACTCCCCTTGTCTCACACGAACAACATTTCGTTCATTTTCTCTCTACCTTTTCTCGTTGACACCGTCTCCAGTGGATGATCACACACGATACAACAGGCTCGCCCTCCTCTCCGATCCGGTGTGAGCGAGTGTGGCCGTACGCGAATCCGGCGAATGCCGTTTATTTTAAGTGATAATCGCGCGCGTACGATATTTCTCGATACGACGGTATACGCGTGTGTGACAAGAGATTTGGCCCGAACGATCCTGCGACGGGCGAATTGGCGATCGGCAGTTTCCTCTCCTGCTGCTTCCTCGGTAACACTCGGTAAAATTTTGGGCTCGCTGGCTCACAGGGACCAAAAGAGAGAGGAACGACAACTTTGCGACTCGAGCTCCTGACTGAGAGTACGGCCAGTCGCCACCGCACTATGCCGGCTCGTGATTGGTCGGTTCGCAGGGTCTTCTATCAGGAGCTTCTATCGGACCAGCATACACCGCACGAGGCGACGCGCGAAAAACAAACGCACGCCGAAGAGTCCAATGTCTATTTTCGTTTCTTGGCGACCGAAATGATTGCATACGTCGCATACGACATTCAACGTACGGACGATACGATGTTCAATAAGAAAATTTCGTTCTAGTTTGATTATTACACTAGTTGCAAAGTTGCCTTTTTTTGCTGAATGCAGTCATTGTTAAAGACGACCGAATCAGATAATGGGAGATATTCATAGTCCGTTCTTATTTTAAGACTGTCTTAAGTAATGTCTTAAGACGCTAATACGGTACTCTGATTGGTTCGTGATTTCTTAAGACTGTATTTATAAGATAGTCTTGAATATAAGATTTGATCTCTAATAGAGATCGGCCAATAAGTATACATTTTTGAAACTATTGTTAAGTGAGCTTGATAGGCCGAAGGATAAATGGAAAATGGTGACATTACCAATTCTTTTGGCTGATCCAACAAAATAAGTCCAGATGACGGTTCGCATCCCAGAGAAAACGTATGTCTGTAACAGAATTCTCTAAATATCTTATCGATGATTATTGGTATCATTATCTAGCGATAGCTATAATGGCAGAGCAATCTTGAAGAAAGCGTGGCACTCATTGGCTATCGCTAATTGACAATTGCGAGAATTGTCGATAAAACGTTTAGATTTAGAGAATCCCGCAACTAAAAAACACCGATTATGAGATACTATTAAAAACAGCTCACACAGCGTGACAGTTCAACGACTAATAGTCGACTTTTTTCAGTCAACTTAAAGTCAACTTGTAAAGTTTACATTAACATTTAATCGATTATTTTAGAATGGTCTTTTATCAATTTTGAATGTCAACTGTAAGTCAACGAGGTCGACTATGTTTGAAAATCTAAAAGCCACCTTTTTTTGTCTGATTTTTAGAATATTATTAACTTTCTCTCTCTCTCTCTCTCTCTCTCTCTCTCTCTCTCTAATTATTATTAATAATAATATCCAGATATATTACATATATATAAGGGATATAAAATATTAAAAAGTGACTAAAAGAGAGAGAGAGAGAGAGAGAGAGATGGCTTTTTTCAGGCCATTTACAAAACGAAAAGATATTATGTCTATTAAAAATTATTGAATTTTATTGAAAGATATTATGTCTATTAAAAATTATTGATTTTATTGAAAAACAATATAACCATAATACAAATTTCTTTTCACCATCTTTATCTATTAATTTTGGTTGCTTTTTCTTTGTTAAAAAAATGTTTGTATTAAAAAAATTTTTACCTCGCGAGCTAACCGTAAATAGTTATAATATTTTGCTAATAAATCGCGATCTCTCTCTCTCTCTCTCTCTCTCTCTCTCTCTCTGTGCATGACGAAGTTGATGAAGTATCGAGCAACTGGAGCATGAAGGAAATAAAAGATGTGATATCATTAAAAAGGTTTATTTCCAACAGTTAAACATTTAACTGTTGCTAGAATGAATTACAACTGGTTTGATATCGGCAATGTATATTCATGTTTCCGTCGATCGAAGAACTTTTAGTTTAAACAACAATAATAAACGATTTATTAAGATTTATTAGATATATGTGAATGCATAAGTAATACTTATAACGGTTGAAGCTGGATCTTAGATGCTTTTAAATAATTTGCATATGAATTTATATACTAATGAGGGAAACTAATCAGGTGACGAGGTTAGGGATTTTGATGCACTTTTTACAGGCTGTTCTTGAGCGAAAAAAAAAATGATACGTGTTCGGCCATTTCAGCCATTGACCCATAGTTTCGAAAAAATCGATTTTTTAAATAATTATTCTAATAATTTGAAAAATGTACTGTATAAATGAAAATATCAATATCTTTAATTTTATTTTAACTTAATGTTATTAGTTACTTTTTGATTGTAATGGAATTTTATGAAATTACGTATTAGTATTAAAGATAATTAAATATTTATGGAATATTGATTATTATTATCGTTATCGTGATCGTTGTTGCTATTCACATGAACGCATAAATAAGTTTGTAATAAAAACTGTTACAAAAACTGTAATAATAAATATTCCATAAATGAGTGTTTAATTATTATTATAATCTATAATACTAATATGTAATTTCATGAAATTTTATTACAATTAAAAAGTAATTAAAATTAATAACATTAAATAAAAAGGAAATTTATAAAAATACTGATATTTTCATTTATACGTATATTTTTATTAGTACGTTTTTAAAATTTTATTACAATTATAACAATAATTATTTAAAAAATCGATTTCTTCGAAACTATGGGTCAATGGCTGAAACCGGATACGTATCGTTTTTTTTTCGCTCAAAAACAGCCTGTAAAAAGCGCATCAAAATTCCCGACCCCATCACCTGATGTTCTCTTTGTAAGTATTCAGAGCGCGCTTTCAACGATGTTAGCGCACTAACATGCTATAATTTACGTTACGCATACTATAGAATTTTAGAGGTAAAAGCGCGCTTTTATCAATAAAAGCGCGTTCTGAGTACGGGCCGATATATGTAATCATTTAAACTGCGCGCTGAATTGATTTTTCGGACTTGTAAACGCAATTAAATTACTATAGCAATATCACAAATTAAATTGACAAGTAATTTAATAATTTGATGCTCAATCAGGCATCCTTAGAAAGATGTTAATGTACTGAAAAACTATAAATAAACTTATTGCAAAAAATAAACTTATTGCAAAAAATAAATTACCTCGGTCGGGAGTAGAATGGATCTCTTGTATTTTGTACGAGCGTCCTAAGCCCTTAGACTACCGAGGCTTTCAGTTTAAATATAGATAATTCTAATGAACTCTCGAGATTTAACAAAAAGCAAAAAACTTTCAGTTTCTTTTAATATTGTTATGACATGACAAAGCAAATACTAAAAAAATTTAATGAAGTTATATTAATACTCGAAGGAAATCTAAAATATCAAGTTGGGATGAGATACCAGGAATAAGTTGCATTACAAAATATCCAGCTATTGTCTCTTTTCTGTTTATTATTCAATTTTTTAATTTTTTAAAAAGCATAAAATTTATGTTTTATATAATTGAGAGAAACTCTTTCGTCGGGAAACGTCGGGAAACGTTGTCATATATTGCGTGCATGCGCATCATAACCTTTATTTTTTGTATTTGCTGTCTATGCGGCTACCGGACGTCGTTTAGGTCCCATCTTTCACGACTAACGACATCCGACAAGCGTCAGCCGACTTAATTGTAGACGAGGTCTCATTGTGCACAGCCCCAGTACCAAAGGCGCTGTAAGTGTCATGGCGGCCGACTTCCGCGCTGCCCGCGCAGACGCGCGTAGTCAACAATTCAAATTCAGGTCATAGTTTGAAATACAGACGATTGGATGCAATTTGGTATTTTTTACGCGCATTTTAGACAGCTACAATAACTCGATATTTTGACTATAGAAATTTAAAGAAAAACCAAAATTTATTCGCGGAAAATGCAAAAAGGAGCGAAATAGTTTTGATCAAATTTCAAATTAGAGCGTACGTGTAGGAATGAAGTGCGACGTCTCATAATGACGCACCATATCTAAGGTCGGTATTTATAAGTCGGTGTTCATAGTCCGTTATTATTTCTATTATGCCCTCTGATTGATTCGTAACATCTTAAGACTGTACTTAAGACGATCT
>NW_017304990.1:104185-110653 GCF_001594115.1 Trachymyrmex septentrionalis
AATATCGTTTTAAGTAATGTCTTAAAATGCTAATACGGCCCTCTGATTGATTCGTAACATCTTAAGACTGTACTTAAGACGATCTTGAATGGTAAGAATCGACTGTGAATACCGCCTATATTCGATTCTTATATTTAAGATCATTTTAAGTACAGTCTTAAGATGTCATGAAACAATCAGAAATATAGATACCCTGATGATTTTAGCGATTTTTTTTATCTTTTAGCTATCACAAACTATATTTACACGGCTCGATTTACGTCAAAATTATATAATATCAATGTTACGAAACTGGCAATCACAGTCATTCAATTTTTCAGAGGCGTAGCTGTAATTGGCCAGCTTTATAACATCGATGTTATAACTTCGATGTAAATCGAGTTATGTAAATATAATAACAAATTTCTGAACTTAAACCTAAATAGGTTTATGTTTAGAGAGAGAAAGAAAAAAAGAAATGTAAATAATAAGTAAAAAGTGCTAGAAATAAAGTACATAGCCCTTGTTTTTGTCTCTTGTTTATTTCCTGCAAATTACTGTAATCAAGAACAATGAGAATTTTTACTGATTGTCTATGAAAAAAAAATAGACTAAAGAAAATTACATTTCAGAAACTTTTTGATTTTCTTATTTTGCAGAAAAAAGAATTCACGTGGGATGATAATATATCTAAAATAAATTTAAATCATATTTGGAAAACACAAATCATACTTGTAAGCATTATCTCGCATTTGAACCTATATGTATAGTACGTACTATGTAGAATAGAAAAGGTTATAAAAAAAATCACGTCATTAGTATTGAGAATTAATGTCTGGAATTTTACTAACTAAAAATATTTGTAGCTTATATATTGTTTATTTCAATAATGATAAAACTCTAAAAATATGTTTTTTTAGTTATTTAAACCAAGAGTGAGTTAAGTAAATATTTTCTTATTAATCGTAAAAAATACATTTATCGCTATATTCTTTTTGCCGATATTATTTGATTA
Source organism: Trachymyrmex septentrionalis (assembly GCF_001594115.1). Lineage (NCBI taxonomy): Eukaryota > Metazoa > Arthropoda > Insecta > Hymenoptera > Formicidae > Trachymyrmex > Trachymyrmex septentrionalis. The sequence goes on from NW_017304990.1 coordinate 105,180, forward strand.
TTAATTTTTGTCAAATTTAAATAAAAAATAATTTTTCCTGTTTTGGGTAATTTTATTTTTCGAGTTACGTCAACTTTTGAAGTAAGGGAGTAATATATAAGTAAAAACACGTGGATGAATTGTTCCACATCTTTTATCTTTTGTTATTGTTCATTTATTTTGAATTTGTTATTTTGTTTTAGCTATATATTCATTTTTATAAGCTTGTTGAATTTGGACAAATTGTTAATTTTCGCTTCAAGAATGCTCCAAATTTCAACTACAAATTAATATATACATATATATGGTTTTCCCGCAAATGAAAGGCAACTTTCTCAAAGTCATATGTATACATATACCTTTCGCAATTGAAGGGTTAATATACAAGGTCGATATATTGTACATACATTCGAACGTTTCAAGTCAGTCAATGTCTTTACAATAAATACTTTGTCAAGATAGGTATTATTCATTATGATACTGAGACATTTGACCGTGTGCACGCTTCGCACGGGAAGGAGCATGATATTGCACGCATATTGAATTTATAACGAAATATACAATATTATGTATATATATATATAATAATAATAATAATAATAAATTAAAGAATGTGTTTTCGCGTCGGCTACATATTTTCAGTCACCGCTTGGTCCGTTACATTAATTACTTACGTACAAATTCGTCGTGTGTAAAATTACAATATACATATATTATATAAAGATTCCTGTGATACGCGCACTGCGGCTGCAGTCAATAAAAACATTGACGAAGAAAGCTAAAGGCAGTTTGAATTTCGTATCTTTCAATGCTAATTACGCAAGGTAAAGGTAAAGAAATTTGATCGGCTTTGTATTGGCTTGCCTCGTCAATGCCCCATGAGAAGTATCAATCTTAAGTTGGCAAAGTGACACGCAACAAAACGACAGGGACCGTATTCTTGTAAAATGTCGCATATCAAAATGGATGAAAATACTATAATATACGCTATTATGTATAATATACGTATATTATAAATTTCTGTAGTATTTTTGTATATGATATTATTCAAGAATACGGTCTTTAAACGTTATTTACTGTTATACCGGTGGAGGTCCATTCGGATAAAAAGCTATTGGCGTGAAGCTCCTCGCGAGATTGTTAGAAAGCATACAACTGTAGTCTTCTTCTGCAGATGGTACCAGAGATGCGACGCCAAGCAGTAACAGCATCAATGCTTGAATTGGAAGAGAAACTCGTAGAACTCGTCCTAAGAAGCGATAACCACGTGCCAATACCGTTTGGTCTCTTTCGTCACCACTGCAACAGATTTCCAGTAATGGAATATTAAATAAGATTCGTTGAAATGATGAGAACTAATTTTTCTTACAAATGACGGAGTTTTATTTATCTATCTCACTCATTAAATAAATATGTAATTATTATGATCATCCTTATAATAAATAAAGTTCTATCGTAAAACTAATTGACAAATATTGTCACGAAAAAAGAAACAACATACTCTGTGCCGGTGGCGTGAGGCTGAACAGTCCCAGAGGCAGCTTCGTCGAGCAGCTACAGTTCAACAAAACAGAAAACACAAACAATAAGATACTGTGCAAGTGATTACTACGGATAACTTATATGCATGTAAGTGCCATTGTGATGACTTCTCATCATCGAATGACGCTTCTCGTTCTGAAAAATTTGTGTGATTTTACTAATTGTGCAATAATCTACAATAAATCATACACAGATGTAGAAATAAAAACATTAAGATCGCTTTTTATTCAGTATCATCACTGAGCAGATATTATTAAAGACTAACATATTAATATGAATTAATGTAACCAGTATGGCCACTCCGGGAAACAAAAATTGAAGAATGCGGACATTATTGTCAACTGTTTTTGCAGTTCCGAAGATAAATAATAAGGATTTTTTGTCTTTAATTATTGTTTTACCATAAAAATATATCTTTAGATTTGTATATTTCTGATGATGAAATAGTGATTAGGAAAAGTAAAATCTTCATTAATTCATTGTTGGGACCACTAAAACATATGGTAATGTTTGTATTCTTCAATTATCACCGAGCTTTCAGGGTCCTTTTGATTGACGAAAATTTGTCTAAGGTTATTGGTCTTTAATAGTATCTTGTCGCAGTGGTAACATACATATAAAAGTGACAATCGTGAAATCTATCAAGTACCTCACCTCTATCAAGTTAGCATTAATAATAAACACATTTTCATCAAATTATTTGAAGGTGAAGAGTTTAATAGACCGAAACGTTACATGGTTTTTAAGGTGGAAAGCGATTGATAATGATTGAAAAAAATCGTACTTAGAAATCAATCATTACAAATAGATGTAACAAAGTAGCAACGAAAAATCAAAATTTGAGAAAATGAAGCCGTTTAATTTGTTCTACATTACTGAAAATCTCATTGATCTAAACCTTTGACCACTTTATGATTAACTGATTTGGCTCACATTTTACGGTAAAGCTAAGGATCGATCTGATATCTATTGCCAAAAACAGAAAAGGTCAAGCCATTTTTAAGAAATTTTCAGACAAACAATCAAAACGGACCAATACTATAAAATTATAAAGTAGTTTATTACACTGCACTTTAATAAACATAGAATATGTATGTTTTTTTCTAATTTTTTAAAGCGAATTAATTTTTACATGATAGTATTTATTATAATGATAGCATTAGCGAAAGTTACTTTGTGTATCATATATATTTCTCGTATAAAAAAGGGACTAATGTATTTTTATTATAAATTATAACAAAAATTTATGGTTATTAAGTAGTCGAAGTCTCGCTACAAATGCTTTAAAACATTTGATGGACCAATTAGAAGAAAGAATTTTATAAACTGATTAATTAAAAAACGCTTCAAAACGTTTGCAGCATCGCATTGACTATACCCTTAATCGTATGATTTCACGCATTTATGCGCATGCGCCGCCATGTCAGTTTTCAGATCGCGCCGTGACTCATGACTGTGTCGGAGTCGAGGTGAAATCGTTCCGCGTTTTTTACCCGCATTTTCTGTGTAAAAATGATCCGCACGCGAAATTACGGATTCAAACATAGAACTAAGTGCTCAGGCTATCACTGTAATATGTTAGTTAACGCGCGCGGATCGTAATTAACAATGATTCATTCGAATTTTTATTCAACAATTTGGATTTTTCTGGAATATTTCTCTCGCTTTTATAACGTTTATCATGAAGTTGGAGCGGAATTAGCATCAATCAGAAGTTGGCGCTTATTATTACATTTCAATGATGGCGGCTAGATGGCGGTAAGTTTTTATTTACACTTTAAAATGTCATCATAATGATTAAGGTTATCGTTAAAAGCTCTTGATCAATGTACTGAAAAAATGTTTTAATTTGTTTTAATTTTAAATGTTTTAATTCTTCGGAATAATGTAAGCGATTCACTGGATCTCATCAGATGAAACACTCGTACGTATTATGTAGTATACGAGTATTTAATCAAAATAATTCATTCTCGGTACAATAGTCGTCATGCATTTTATAAAATTTTGAATGTTTTATTTCTTGATGCGGGACGTTTTGAGACTTTCTAAGCTGGAAAACTAATTAATAAGCTTTCCACAAACATACATATACCATTGTATGGACGTGAAAGAATTAAAAGAAAATGCACATTACATCAGATCTTATCTGTAACAATTTCCAGCAAATATAACTAGAAATCTTCTTTTTAATTTTAAATACTTTTGCTCTTAAATTATTACCAAAGTATATTATTTTTATAGGTGCTTTTCAGCAGGAGACACAGATGACATATTATGAATCATTACAACCTTCTTATTTGTCAATGTTAAACAAAATGAAATAATCACTGAGTTACACTGTATTTATTGCTGGTAAGCACCATATATCTCAATGTAATACATCAATCAACTACATTTGGTGTCACAGTATCTATTAAAAAATCTACTTCAGGCTTATACGAACTTGATAATAATAAATAGATTAATGAATTAATACCATGGTGACTGCTTTGATTACAGGTAGATTTATTATACAAGAAGAAATAATTTAGAACTTACGTCATGTGAGAGAGATGCAAGGGATGTAGACGTAGCAGCGAGACCGATATCCCGTGGGTCCAGCCCGAGGGCAGCTCCTAATTTAAGGGCATAGATTCCTGTGAGTCTTCTTAACGACTGTAACCTTAATCGCAGTTCTTGCAGACGCGTTCTAGTTTCTGTCTGTTCATCCAAAAGATGATTAGTTGCATCCTGTAACGATATTACTCGCGGCTCGCAACGCTCCAGATCACTTCGCAGTTCCCTAAAATAAGAATAAAACAATTTTAAAATAAATTTTGATATATTATTTGCTATATAAATTTTCTATACAAATTCAGCTACTTTGATGTACTTCATTTATTGATAGTGTCGATTTGCGAAAAAATCGATAGAGATATTTACCTAAATTTATTATATTTTGCTTCTAGGATATTGCTAGATTCGGTCAAATCGATTGGTTCGCTTGCTCTAATGCTGACTTCAGTGCGTTCGAGCCAACTTAATAACTCTTCTATAATACGATAAAATTGGCGATTCGTCATGAGGGCGTGCTGCAACTGATCCTGCCATTCCACAGCAGCTGTACAAATTTTCTCCCATCTGCTGTTTGCCACAGCCAATCTGTCACGAAGCTCCTTCGCACGTTCCGTATCTTCAGTATGATCGACTAGGTGAGTACCGACTATATTCAGACTCGTTACAATACTCCTATGACTGTCGAGATCCAATAGAAACTCGCGATGATCCTGAATTACATCCTCCAATTGTTCTATATCATTGGGCGGCGAATGCTGCTCACTCTGCGTACCTTCGGCGTACTCCAACCATTTGTCCAAACGCCATAAATCATTGTCCAGTTGAGCCCAATTACGACGAGAGCATAATGGACAGGTCAATCTGCCACTATCACTGCAATGATTATAATTATGATCATAACTAATATATTCGAAATTATAACTATAATTTAATTAATAAATGTTTTAAGATCATATATTATATTGTATTTAGCATAAATTATATGACTATTTCTGTTTACTAAAGTTGCAAATAGTTCAATTTTGCTTAATGAGATTATGAATTAATTTATGAAAGTTGAGAAGATTTATTAGCTACACAAAATTTTTTATTATATAAGAAACATTAAAACTTTAAAGTTTTTCGGCAATATTTTTATTAGTAAAATAAATTTATTTTATTGAATTTAATTGTTATATAGTTACTCACTGGTCACATGGAAAAGCGTAAGCATCGGTGACTGGCGATCTGTATAGGATAAGGGATAAGCATTATTATAATTGGCTTTGCTAAGCGTTATTGTCCGTATTAAAAATTATTGCAAGGCAGTGTTAATGCATCTATATTAGCAAAAGGATGAAGCTTAAATAACATAAAGAGAAAAGCGTTCACGATATTCTTACGAATCGTAACAGTAT
>NW_017304990.1:110753-148656 GCF_001594115.1 Trachymyrmex septentrionalis
TATAAGATATTGTTAAAATTGAATATCATAAAAATATATGCAAGAGTTGTTAGTGTATACATAACTCTTATATAAGTTAGTATTTTTTAGGATATTGTTTTAAACTCTCTCAGAAAGTACCACATTAATAAGATAAAAAGAAAGTTTTATGTGTGATGTAATTAAAATCGTATATTTACAGTAGGCGTGCCCAATATTTTCTGTGAATAAACGCTTCCACCTTTCCATTATCTCGTTGAGTAAGATAGAGAGAAAACAAAAACAATGTTAAAGATATCTCATGAGATAATCTATTCTTTTTTGTTTTCACTATGTCTTGCTCAATGAGACGATAAATAAATGAAAGCATTTAATTTTGCGAGTAAAATATTGAACAGATCTGATTTATATATATTATTTACAGTTTTCGCAATTTAATTAATTTTTGTCTATAAACATTTTTTTCTCTAAATTTGCGCTCACATGATGAAGATTAATTTATAAAAAAATGTTATTGCAAATCTTTGCTTACTACACAATCTAAAATGCACTGGATATTTAAACATTGAAGTGAGCGTGAAAGAAACTTTACCTGAGCTCTCTGATTTGCTGTTCACGTGCTCTTGCTAGTGCAATGAGTGTTTCGTATCGAGCTATTAGTGTTGTTACCTCGCTACTTTTAGCAGTTCCTAAACTCAATTTGTCGTCTTCCATGAGCAGATTATGAAGATGGCGTACCAGTTCTATCGAGGACTGGCAACTTCCGATTAGTTTAGCCTGTAATAATCCCGTTTGATATTTTATAATAAAATAACAAAAACTACACTTAACTGAAAATAAAAATCTTACGATAGTTTTAGCAGCCGCGTTGAGCCCAGGACCGGAAACGGGATCAGGTGTTACCGTTGCTTCCAAAGCATTTAGGGCGTTGTTGCATTCGTTCAAGGCAGTTTCCAATTCCATCAAATACGCGTCACATGAAGTCATCCTGATGAGTCTTGGTAGGGTGTCTACTTGAACCGCGGTATCTCGCTCAAATTTCAAAGTTTCTACCTGTACGGCCTCGTCGACCTCCGATCTTTCTTGCGTTTCCAGTTCCGCTTTCAGCGCGATTACTCGTGACTTGATATCCCGCCATAGAAGTTGATATTCGTCTACCAGTTCCTGAATCGCGGCCACGTCGTCAGGATTGCTCTCCTGCATAACTCGCAATGCTAATTCGTCTGCTTTGCGCAGCGTAACATTTTGAGTATCGAGCTCTTCCTCGATTTCACTCAACTGTTGACGCCTTCGTCGCAACGATGCTCTTTGCTCAGGTGTAGCGAGGTGTTGCATTTGCGTTAGGCGAACATCCACCTGCGTCAGGCCCATTACTGCAGTGCCATGTGTGGATACGAACTCGCGGTAAGTCTTTTGTTCCCGTTGAATGCTCGAGATAATGGCGTTGATTCTTGTCTCCAGAACCAACCACCTGTCAATGATCTTCCGTGTCTCGGCCGTAAGAGATCTAAAATTGTCGGTATCCAATCCGGACTTGGCCAGACGTCCAAATATCTGTTCTAGGATTTTCAAGGCCTTCTGATGAGCTTCGATATCTTTCGCGATCGATTTAGCTTTCTCAGTTATTTTTCTTGATTCTTCTTTCGAGATCTCTGTAAGATCGTTCTCCAACTTCAACAGAGATTTCTCTGTTTTTACTAGCCATGGTTCATGCTCGCATCTGATTTTTTCCAACTCTTGCAACAGCTTCCAAATCATCATGATTTTTCGCTTGCGTTCGGTAGATTTAATGCACACAGCTTTCCATCGTTTCTCTAGACTTTCCATACCGTTTTTTATCGCGTCCATGTTAAAAGAAGCTTTCCACGTGTCGCAATCGTTTAACAGGATTTCACATAAATTTAGCACCTCGCCGATATTACCGCTTTCAGCCTCAATAGTGATCTTGAGATGGTCGTGATCTTCGAGCTTTTTATCGATGTTTTTCTGTATGAGTTTCTCAATAATGATAGCTTCCGATAGCTGACCTTCGATGCCGGTCAGCCAAGTTCGTAAATCAGCTATCCTCTTGAGCAATGAGTTCATAGTTTGAATTAGATCGATCAGCTTGTTAGCTCTTGCTTTATCGCCGGCCATTAGACGATTCCACTTTTCGTTGACTTCGTCTAAGGATTGCTGGAGTTTTGCTTTCTCTGTCTCTTCGGCGACTTCTATTAGCTCTTGCCCGGTATTCTGTAACCACTCGAGTTCGCGCTGTTTCAAACTCATCTCCGTCTGTAGTTCGCACTCAAGCCGCTTCAGTGCCTCTTCAGGTTCGTCCAATGACATCGTGTCATGATTCTGCGTTCTGGTCACTGCATCTTCTATCCACGACAACAGTTTATTTAATCTATTTTCCCATCGACCATGAAGAGCACAACGTTCTCCGAGTCTATATGATAATAAAGCTAATTGGTATTCAAGATCGCCATGTTGTTGCGTCAGAAGCGCGTCTTGTTGATTTAATGTCTTCATGTCGCTCGGGCTCAAACACTCTCTCAATTGTTCCGTGATTACACCAAGAGATTCCAAATTGCGTTGCGCGTTAGCTAGGCGAGTTCTCAAATGTTCAAGCGAGTCGAGTTGTTCTTTCGTCCTGGATAGACTTGTTGGTCCCGCATGGAAGCCCGCGCTTAATGTTTGGCCAATTTCCTGGAAGGTCGTGACGATCATCTCAGATTGCTTGACGTGTTCTTCATGCAATTTCTGCACTCGTTGAACAAAATCCCTCCAGGTTTCCAAACCGGCTCGCAAATTTGCGATCCGTTGTACGTTTGCAGCGTGTTCCATGCGTATCGAGACGGCCAGCGCCTCGTCGCAATTAGTTAGGAGGTATTCCTGTTGTTCCTGAAGAGACTCTGTCTGAGTCTCGCCAACTGGCATCTTGTCCAACAGCGCCTGAATTCTTTGCAGAATCTTTTCAAGCCTTCTCAGGTGGATGAACTGTAGGTGCATGCGTTGCCGTTCTCTTTCAACTTCCTTTAACCACGTCAACAATTTCCTTTGATCTAATTTATATCTATCCCAGGCCGATATTCTGTCACGCACTGTCGCATGTCGCTCCAATATTCTCGCCAATGTCTCATTGTGAAGATTTGTTAAGGCATTGAATTGCTCGGTAACCGATCGATCACGATCTTCCTCTTGTCGCACCGTTAAAATGAGATTCTGCTGCTCAGGCAACAGCTTTCGATGAACCTCGCAGAGATTCCGATGCTCCGATAAACTGTTGTAATCACCTGGCATACCGCTCGACAGAAAATCTTGCACATGCGTCAAATATTCCTCCCAAAGCTTTAACGCAGCAATCACGTCTTGCGAGCGGATTAATCGTGTCGACAAACGGTGATACTGCTGGAAGGTTTCTTGAAATACGCGTTGCCATAACTGGACCACCTCAACCACCGACGGTTCTTGCACGGAAACATCTAACGCGCGATCCTTGATGGATTGAAGCTGCGGCTCGGTTCGGGTTAACGCGAGTAGGTGATTTCGTAATACCGTCAGTTGTTCGTTAGACTCGCCTTGACCCACCGCTGTCAGACTCTGAAAAATAGACGAACAAGCTCTTCTGATTATGATCGCTTATTTGACGGGCTCTTTAAAAAGTGGACAGGGAAATAGAAAAAAAATTTATCAGTTAATTTGGCGCGCGTAAATGGTTCCGTGAATTCTCGACACGTCGATCGATGCACTGATTAAGTATCTTACTAAGCTTCGAAGGAAACGTGATTTAACAACGTAGCAACGTTGTTATATTCTCCTAGCAAGTAGGATCGTATTGAATCGCCTTTATCTGTCGATCGACGTTGACGATGCACGCCGTAAATTCCGTCGGGAAACGGAACTCGGCGCGGCGCCGCTCTCAAGTTCGAAAGTTTCGGCCGACGCTGTGTGCACGAGTGTTACAGCCATTCAGCTGTTGCGGATTTCGTGACTGATGTAATTGCCACCACGGGTTAAGCCCTTCGGCCTTGACATAACAAATTGTTTCGGAACTACCGCGATTAAAATATAAACGCGCGTGCGAAGCGATGATCGAGGTTGTGCCAAGCACCAATGGTGCGCCGCTTCAACAACTGATGGACGCATTAGTACGTCAGACTAAAGCGACCTAACGCCGCGGCTCTAACTATCACCTTCCAAGCGCAGGGGAACGTGTACATCGATCCTTGAAAAATGTTTTAACTGTGAGAAATTCGAGGAAGGTCTCGTTCTTCAAGGTCCTGAAGCCGTTTCGCACGTACGTGCCAGGATTAATCAGCACATCGGACACACACACTCGAGAAAAATATGTGAAACTATCATCATGTATATGCTTATAATTCTAGTTCGACATGAAACTGAAAATTGCAGTATCTTACTTACACTTGTTATAATTTATTGTAGTAAAATTATTTTTCTTTTTTTTTTTTATATATTAGGGGGATAGAGAAAATAGTTCCTTAAATTCTATGGTTTCTTTTAAATCTTTATGAGATAATTATTTTGACACTCATAATGCTCGAGTATTCGCGTTAAAACGAATGAAAGATGCTTGACTGGTATGCAGTTAGGCAGAAACAGATGCAGCATGAACGGAGGCATGTACCTGTTGGACCGAATCCAGGAAATTTTTCGTCTGGCATAGATCACCGCGGGCAAGTTCCTGGTTGAGGACACGGGCATCCACCGTGTCCGCGAGGGTCGACAAGGTTTCTCGAACATCTTCGAGTCGTTGACCTAGCGCTTCAACTTCGCAGTGCAGCGGTCCACCAGCGTCCAAACCCACATCCGATGCGATCTGTGCCACCAGACCGCGTAGTTCCGCTAGTCTTTCTTTGTGCTCCGCCAGTGTCTCCTCGCAAACCTAAAACAAGTTTAAAATATCCAAATTTTAACGCGTCTGCGTTCCACTCAAATTTTTCGCGCGAAAGTCTTTTTTCTTTCATTCTTTCATTTTTCGAATATAACGTGACCAGCATACGGAACATATAAATTTTATATCATTTATGTTATTTTATGTTATGTATTTTTATAATATTTATACATTATTTCCTAATTTTGTATCATATTTATATTATATTTGTACTTTTGTCTCGCGGTGATATGAATTAACTCAGCATATTAAAATATTAATGCAATTATCTCTCTCTCAAAATGCAGTCAAGCGAGGAAGATCTAGAACGGATCTAAAGTCGTCTACGTGAAAAGCACGTGTTTATTCCTCTCTATCGATATTTATAGACGTGCAATGTGTATCTATTACCCCTTCTATGTAGATACTAAGTTTACTATGTGAAAATACTATACTGTACATTTTTCGTTATCATATATCTTAATCCTCGTTGAGAAACGCATTTTATATAAAAACGATTATCTAAAATGTATTATTGAGTCGAAAGATACCAATTATTTTTTATATGTTTCGTGGTTCATATATTTTAATTCTTTTCGGTTTAGCAGCACATTCTTCTCAGATCATAATTTTCATTTCATTAGCTAATTCGCTAATTATCACGTCTGAAGTCGCAGAAGGGATCGATACATCTGTTGCGGCTGTATCTCGACAATTAAATACTCTGCAAGTATTTGAAGAGGTCTGAATAGTTGTAGTCACGTTCACGCGATGAACGTATTGATTTAATCTGTATTACTCGATATCTGTGGTTAGTACTGTTATACGTGGAATGTTGAGACGAAATATATCAAAGACAAAAAAATAAGCTAACATCTTTTCCCTTTTTATATCCACACAAGGATCGCAATGTTTGAAAAGCGCGCGTCTTAGATGGAGTAAAAAAGAATTTTTTTTTCATCGAGCTGTTTTAACGATGACTATAGATAAATGAATGCATATATTCTTGTAACACGCACACACACGAATACGTTATCAGCCATGGAGCAAGACCTTCGTATATTTACACCAATATCCGCCTTTACAGAACACGCTTACATGTCGTTTATCTACATACAAAGGACAGACATTTTCGATTCTATTCGTATACTTTCCGGTGTTTAACTTTCAATGCAACAAATTGTATAATTTAATGATTTTTTGAACAATATTATTTTGATATTTACAATCTTTAAATTATTTGAAATTTGTCTTTATAATATTTTTATTAACAAATATCTTTAAAAATTTGACTTTAAAATTTACTCTGATCTCGATTTTTTTTTTTAGAAATTTTCTTTGTCAGTGATATAAATAAAAATGAAGGTCTTAGAAAAGCGCGTTATTTTCGCAGAATTAAAATTACTTCTGTCCTGTTTTTTTTTTTTTAATAATCAGCAGGAATCTCTGATTTGCGGTAAATAATCATGATTTTTCATAAATTTCATCATTCTTCTACCTGCTCATTACATCGTTTTACCTTTATTTCTTCCGGCGTGCACATGTCTTTAGTCCATATCTTCGTTCATGGTTTCTGTTTTTTTTACGCGCGTTCTCATAAAGTTCCGCTCCAAAACTAGACGAACACGTGCGGCACTGTACCTTCTTCTTCTGTCATCTAAACACATGGTCCGAATCGCCGTTGCGCATTTCACATTCACATACGTATACACGTATACAAACTCATGCCTATGTATCATCCGATATATTCGTGCTCACGCATGACAGATGCGATGCTTAAAAATTTCCTCCTAAGAGAGATAAGAAGGGACGAGTACGCGCAACGCCCGACGAGATAAACAATTCTTTGAGAAAACGTTATCGAGAGCGTACGCTGGATGCTGTAAACGTCGCAACGCCCTGGACCAAACTGGCGTAGTCTCTCCAAGGGATCGATGCGCACGTCTGTGCGGCTCGCCCTCTTGCCCCGTATTCTCTCGACGATCTACCCCTGCCAGTCGGCACGCCTGCACGAGCAGCGTGAGCGAGGGGTGACGATGATGATGAGTCGACTTTTACTCTTATTCGTCCCTTTCTTGTATGCTGCGATGATATCCGTAGACAGTAGTAGTGCGCGCGCAGTTGGGGACGATGACATCATGCGCTTCCCATTCAAGGGATGAAAGCAACGTCTGTTGCATGTCCCCGACTCGTTTATTATCACGACGGGAAAAAAATTATTTTCATTCTGATATATATATATATATATATATATATATATATATATATTGATTTTCTCCGTCGTACGGAGAATATACAATAATATTTAATATTTTTATCGCGTAATTATTAGCAACACTTAATGATGAAAAAATAGATTGCACGCTTCTTCATTGAAAAAAACATGCGTGTTTGTTATATATCCTTGACCTGTTCATTATCGTGAGAGAAAAGAATTCTTCGCTTCATATATCGTCTCCGATATATTGATATGTATAAAGAATACGGATTGTAAAAAAATATTTAATATTTTTTAACAAATGTGATATTCCTAACATTTATTTATGAAGGGGTACAGCGCATCGCACCTAATAAATTAAGAAGATGAAAGAAAAAACATAAAGAAAAATTGTCAAAAAATCATACTTGAGATATTTTGTTATATTTCTCTTTTGATATTAATTTATATGTAAGTTAATATTGGATATTGTAGTTTGATATTTGAAGATTTCTATTACATTTAATCTTTTGTCAGAAACAAATTAATTTATTGTAACCTCTTTTTATGATATGATATAAAGGATGTAATTAAATCTTCTTCTTTCTTGATTTTTGAAAACATAGCCTCCTTTAAAAATAAATTTGAGTAAAATAATGAAAAATATAATTGAGGAGGATAATATTAGGCGGCAATTTTCCTTTACGTGCATAAAAAGATTTGATCGGTATCTCTTTATATGCCACCTATATGCTATACATATTTAAAATGTACATAAATTAAAATGATTTAGTACTTAAATATAAACGCAAAGAACCAATATCTCAGCTGCTAAACTTTAAAAGAATGCATAAATAAATCATCCGTTTGCGACAGAAAACAGATGATTTATTTATTCATTCTTTTAAACTTTATCAGCTGGAATATCAGTTCTTTCGCCGAAACCTCTCTAATTCTTAAATATTCAAATTCTTATTTTAAGAATTGACGTAACATCTTACGTAACTTTCTAATGCTTGTGAAGGTCACTTAACAGATCTATTTGTTTGCTAATTATCAGCTATTAACGGGTCTTCTCACGTGACTTCCGTTTCCGCGATGTAGAAGTTAGCAAGATTTTCAAAAGTGGACTACTTTCGAAGTATGGATTTTAATTTATACCAGCAACAAAAGATTTATCACCTACCTTAACTTGCTTGACTGCTTCCTCCGGTGGCAAATTTACCACACTGTTCATTTGGGTATCTACCCAGGCCTTCACCGCGGCGCTAGAATCTCTGTATTGCTGCCAGAGCCTGCACGCGTGTTGATATCGGGTGCAAAGGGCATCCAATTCGGCCCTTGTGTCCTCCCAAGCCTGTACGGCCTCATTTACTGCGGCGTCGACCCTCTCGCGGACCTCTGCGGCGCAACTCTCCCGCAGAGGCTCGGCAGCGGTACGTAATTCGCCAATGAGAACTTCTCGAGCACCCAAATCGCCGTTCAAACCCTGCCATTTTAAGAAAAAATATGGGAAAAAATATAATATATTGAAATATATATGTACGTATATTGTAGTATATTCAATATTTGTACATAAACATTTTGCAAATATTAGAAATCAAACAGTTGTTGCTTTAATTAAATAAATTTGAGTTTTAATACAAAAAGTAGAGCATTAATAAGTGCATATTTATGAAAAGTATTATCCGTACACTCATTTTTTAAATTTATATTATAATATTGAATACACTTTTCAAAGAATTATTAAAGACGTTTCAAATCCTCATTCACAAAAAAGAAGGTAACAATAATAATTTGTTAAATATATTTTTTCATTAATCATTGATTTTTTTTAAGGATACGCTATATACAACGAAAAAGAGATTGAACTTATTTTTTCACCGATTGAAACCTCGCAGTGTTCTCGTCTATTTTTATCCAATGTTGCTATTTCAATTTTAAGAATTTCGCCTGTATGGACGACTTTGCGTCAGACAATTCAAAGAAAGCGCCGGTTTTACTTAAAACACGCTATAAATAAATTTGCGGCACGAGACTAGCACATTTGAAGACTTACATGAATTCGGTCAGAACATGGTTGAACTAATTTTATGTCGTGTACTCTAGTTCGTTCACCTCGTGAATTTTCCAAGAAAAGGCACACGCAAGTGCATTATTTTATTATCAAGAGAGAATATTAATTTTTATCAAATACCAAAATCTACACTATCACGTGAAAAAAGAAACTTCAAAAATTTTCTTAAAAAGAGTTCTTCGATCATACAAGTAAAGTTATGTGAGGAATTTACGACTGATACTTTATCGTGTTTTATTTATCTTTACGCATTAACGGCACTCTCTGTATGTCAAAGTAGATTAATATTAATTATCAGTCAATGTTGAAGAACATTTTGATGTTTAGAAATTCTGGCGAGTCGCGAAGATAAATCGATAGACAGTATACTGAAAGAGGAAATCATAACTATATGTTTGAGCAGCCACGACGCTTCTATAGACGCTTCTCCACGTGTCATAGTTTACATACCGCGTTATCATGTAACGTTAATGACTATATTTATATCATCTTTTGTAATTGTTTTTAAAGTGGTGAGTGCCAGTCATCATTGATATGTAGTGCACGCTATATTTATTGCATCGCGAGATAGAATTTTCAAATACGCATCATCGAAGATGGTACATTTATTGTGGTTTCAAGTTTCTAGAGATTACAAAGATTCGTGAATCTCGTAAAAAATAACATTTGACATTCATTTATATCGCTAGTCAATTGAAATTGTATTTTACAAACAAAAAACACCACACGTTTGCAATTATAATATTATCGTTTCGCCAATTATAATGCACTTCATTGCATTTTATATACATTCGATACTGATTTATTCTTCGCTCAATGAATCGCGCAAAATTCTATTGCCTAAAGTTACTTATTTCGATCGATTTCTATCGTGTTTAATATTGCGTTTATGTTACACGTGTAATTGTACGATTGTTCGTAGACGTATCATGATAGATGTGTAATTTCATGTGATTATATGCGAAGAAATCGTGATAATAACTATACTGTACACTTTTATTTAATATAATCACGTTTATATATCTTGCTCAACCGAACGAGAAATCGCGAGATACATTCTTTGCTTTACATATACTATCTCGTTACAGACGACCTGTTGCTTGTAACGACTTCACGCCTGGCATAATATATGCTGATTTAATACTCATCGATGGATAACGGTGTGTGTATAGACTTGCCTCTTATGTCTCGCCGCGATGCGTAACGGTCTCGTTTGCAGAAAAGAAGAAGAGAGATACGATGATTCGGCGGAAATAAATCCTTACGAAATCATTTTCTCATATACGCATTCACATATTCGCAGAGGGTTAATCGATCGCCCCCGGAAAAAAAATATTAATGACGATCTTGAGCGCCGAGAAATCAAGAACTTTTTCCGAGCTATTTTTTATCAAAGCTGTATATCACACGCGCTGGTCGGTTTTCGTTTATTTATAATAAGACTGTGAATGTTATAAAGAGTCATACAAAAGAACCTGTGCAGTTCACGCGATTACAAAATGATTAAGACCCGGTTCGAATAATGTAATATTAACTTTTACCTCGGTTTAATTTACTCTTTATTTTCTTTTTCTAATTTTAAGAATTAGAAAGAGATAGACAGTAAGCTAAATCGAAATTAAAGTTAATTGATGAAACCGTGCTTAAGCGATATGTTATAAAAACGATACAAGGTAATAATTCCTAAGAAGGAGTGCCACATATGCCGTAGCAATAAATGATGAATTTTTAATGTAAACTTCCGTAGAATAATTAATTGTTTCGTTTTTTTTTTTATCGATACGTGCAACGCGCGGTGCCGAAAGGATAGCGACGTTTATGCCCCGCACAAACGTACATCCGGTTTCCTTTTGCAGATAACGCATGAATGCGGTTATTTCACGCCGATGGAGCGTTTAAAAAAAAAAACCTCATCATTCGGTCTATCAAGCATGCGAATCGCAGTATCCGCTACGCCACTTTCGATTTCGTTTAAATAGAAATGTAGTTAATTTCAACGAATTTATCAACGTTTATGTTTGCGATGATTGTCATTGAAAACTTACTAAGTCGTCACTAACAAGTAATGTGTTCAACTTCAATCCTAACGCCACAATAACTTTCTGTCAAAACGTGAAACTCCGGAAATTCTGTTCCAAATATTCTTCATGCAATCCGGAGCGACTCGGCACGTGACACGCGGAGCGGAAACGCGTCCGCACCATTCAAGAAAGCACTCACCGTCCGCGAGCGGGGGGCGATGTTACCTTGAGGCTATTTATTGTGCTTCGTCTTCGTCGTGGAATTCCAGCGTCGGAGAGTCGCGCCGGTTCGTAAAGAACTGCCTCATTCGATTCGTGTTTATCTCTCGGCCACGACCGAGCGATAACGCAGGTCGAAACGCAGTGAAGTATTTCGAAAGATATCGACGAGTCCGCGGATATTCTCGGCAGCGACGTAAACGTGACCACGGATCCCGCAGCACTGATAGGCACCGCGGTAGCGTACGATAACGCGGCTCTAAGCCGCGAAAATAAGCGAGAGCGGGAACGTGACGCCTGCGCGCGCTGAGAAACGCGACGTTCTTGTAACACGTGTGTACAATTCGAATCACTGATAAGATCGGCTTGTATTTATAATCGGATTCGTTCGATGATGTCATAGTGTATTGCTACGGTAAAAAGTTTTAACCAATCATTTGTAAGCTGCAAGAAGAGTTAGTTGAAAATTTCGAGATTACGATCCATTTGAATTTTCTTTGCCCAACTTAAATATACATTTTCCTAATTAGTATCTATTCGTGGCGAATAATAAATGACATTAATAAACTCGTTGATATTCCATGAAGTCATTACAGGTCACTGATCAATTATTTCATTGCTCAATATTATTATCGTGAGTAAATTGCATTGCTCTACTTTTGCGTAAACTGATATAACGTAAAGAAAAAATGACTCACCTCGAGGCGCTCCGTGGCCTTCAGCAATCTGTCGTAATCAACGGAGTCTTGGACGGTTAACAATTCCATCATATAATCCGCTTCTTGAACGGATTGTTGCACCATTTCCAGCTGCCTCTCGAATCGTCGCCATAACTCCAATCTATTCGTCAGCAACGAAAGCAGATGCGCGCATCTGGATTCAAGTTCGGTGTGTACATCCTGTATATTGGACAAGTCTCTTTCTATGCCCACTGGCGACACCGTCACTCTCATGCCGGTTGGTAAATTATGCAGCATCTGTCTTAATGCCATTAGATCTTGCCAGAGGACAGCTAACTCATTGGCGACAGATTGACAACGATCTACAGCCGCGGCTACCAGATCGCTTTCTTGTCTTTCGCTACCTTCGCATTGATCCAATATCATCGATAATCTTTTGTGAGCCTTCCTAAAGCGACTTAATCCATGTTGAAGAGCCTGAATCTTTTCTCTGAGTAGCTGTGCCGAATCTAGTTCTTCGCTTATCTGTCCTTCTATGCAACGCGCCGATGATAATAATATTCCGACTCTTTCACTCTCCGCCGCTGGTAAAAGACCTAATCTACCTATCTCGTTCTGAATCAAAGAGATTCTTTCGAACAATATCGTGAGTCTTTCGACGTATAGGTCTAGTTCTTCTTCTGTCTTCAGCACTCCATGGAAACTATTGATGGTTATTCGTAACTCATTTAGTTCCTTCTCGAGTAATTTTAGTTTCTCGTTCGACGAGATCTCGTCCGAGGAAATGCTGCGAGTGACATCTTCTTGAATTTCGTTGATCTTATCACTAATGTCATTCCAACGACCCTGCAACTCATAGTGAAACTGTCGCTGCAACATTTCGTCCGACAGAGGTATAATTCGTAAAGCTTGCTCGAAGTAATTGTCCGCTTCATTACGCATGTTGTTGTGAACCTCATATTGTGCTTTTAATTCCTGCAAGCGTAAAAAGATCGCTACAGAATTTAAGATGTTTAATCACTTGTAGTTATATCGGAAATTATAACCGTATAGAAACAAAACATCGCAGTGCTTCTTTCTTGCAATATGCATTTGAATTGTAGAATCCGGAATACATTACATTATAATTGCTAGACTAAAATTTTTTTTTATAAAAAAGTGGATGACGCAATGATGACGATGATGATAAAAATGAAGCTAACGTTACGTAATACATAACACTTTCGTTCACCAATTTTAATCGTACTAAAAATACGGCTCGCGTGAAAGAGAGGACATGTGCTTTCGATGGCACAAGGCCAAATGTGTTGGAAAAAAATGTGACCTAAATGCATGTACAAATACAGCTCACACAACGCTAAACATTTTTATTAAATTACTAATAAGTTATAAATATATTTAACAAGAATCTAGACATAGATCGAAAGAATGCTTACCCAGAATTGACGCATAGAACTCCCTGATGGATCATGTAATGTAGCAAGTTCCTTCTCGGCCATTATTATCCAATGTTCTACGCGATTTGTTAGTATCTCTTGATTGTTCCAGCTCTCTCTAAAAGCCAATAGTCTTTTTAGAGAGGATTCGATATCGTCTTGCAGCTTGACGATCACGTCTAGAGCTTCACCATATCGATCTTCAGGATCCTCGATGTCGATAAGTTCACGGAGGCTACGTGCCACACCGAGTAAGTGAATTAATCGTGCATGATGAGTTGCTACATCCAATGATAGAGACTGAAATGTGACAAATTAATTATTAAAATTAAATGCAGGACGTTCATACATCACAAATTCGTTAGTATAATTTGTAAGCTTGAATATAATAGTATTAATATAATAGAATAGTATTAATATAATTACTAACTTGATATAAAGAAATGTATTGATCGTAGTCGGTCGAAGTCACCGTTTGAAGATCAGGAACTCGTTGATGTGCAACCTGGAGCCATCCTCTTTCTTCTTTTACACCTTGCTCGAGTAACATCCATCGTGACGCCGCCAAAGCCATTTGTTGCGCTCTTGAAGCTGCCTGATCGAGCAGCGCCGTTGCTTTACTATGTAATTCTTCGTGCAAACCAGAGTGTTTGGCTCTGGTTTCAGGATCTAGATTGCCTTCCAATGATTCGAGAATTGCGCGACAGTGGTTCAGATTGACGAAAAATTTTCTGTGCTTCTGCATCTCTTCCTGGAGATGTTCCAGGCTTATTGCGGATATCGGACTGTCCAGCAAATTTTCAGCGATCTCGATAATTTGCGCAAATTCCTGAAGAGTTTGCTCATATTCTTCGGCTAAAGCAAGCAATTGGAGAAGACGTTCTCGTTCGATACATATATCATGTTCGATGATCTTTGTCATCTCATGCGCCGCGTAGATCTCTTCAGGTATAATCTTGCCGGGATGATCGCGCAGTAATTCTCGAGCGGCATCGAGAAGACTACTTGTCTTCCACATATGACAGCGATTGGTATTGTCTAGTTTATCGAGTTCCTGTAATTTCCATTGTGTGGAATACTCGCTTTCGATTATGTAATCGAGCTGTTTACGTTGTTCTTCGACTAATCTGTAACAAGAATTTATCATAGAAAAAAAAGGAAATTAATGATTAAACTAAAATTATGTTTATTTTTTATCACTTCTACTTTTATTTTTGGTTTTAGTGAAATATACTAAAAGATACACTATAAAAATTTATTAAATAAATACTATTTATTAATATTTTTATGTAGTATCTTACCTATATACGTTATTAATGCTATTTAGAAATTCATCCCATCTTGCAAATTGCCTATTAGCGTGTTTCTCTCCGTCAGTAGTAACATGCTCGATAATTTTCACCTGATGCTCAAGGGCATCTACACATTCTCGTAATTTCTCCCGTTCCTCTTTCGGATAGCTTGGCTCTAATTGCTTCCAAATATTATCGAGCTCACGGACACTTTCTTCTACATTATTCACCTCATCTTTCAATTCAATAAACATTTTGGCGTCCTCGTCAGAAGGTCCAGTCGGACATTCTCTGTTTAGGAAGATTCGATATTCAATGGTTTCTAACCAAGTCGAGATTGTTTCGACAACGGTAACGAGAGTTTCTTCGACAACTATGACATCATTCTCTTGAACAGCATGTTTTAATTGCGCCAGTTCTCTGCGAACATCCGACGAGCGTTCTTCCGCGAGTCTTTCTGTGGTAACTTCTTCTAGATGCGCGATATGCAAGATATTACCTAAATGACTCGATTCGTTGGTATTCTGTAGATTCTTTACTCGGTCAGTTATTATTTTAGCTGCTTGCATCGTTTGCGTTCCCTGATGTTGCGGTTTAGCGCTATATCCCAAAGATTCCTTTAAAAGGAAAGCCGCAGATAATGCCTGAGGAGACGATACTTGGATAACGGGTTCTTTCCACAATTGCGGTTCTTTCTTTTCATATATTTTTGCTGGTGTTTCAGATATTACTTCGGCGTACGTCTTCATTTCCGTTCGCAATGGTTTAATATTTTCTTTATTTAGAATAGGTTGCTCGATTTCTATGGGCGTCAGCGGCTCTTCAGTAGTATCCATTGGTTCGGGTGATAATTGCGTAGATATGAACGGTTTTTGATCTGACGACATTAACAATGGTTCTACCATCGGTCTACTAAGCGCAAATGTTTTTCGCATTGTTGCTACTTCAGGTACTATTGTTTCTGGAATGTAATTCGAATCGATTACAGATGGATCACTCATCGATGCAGGTACTACTTCCGAGGTAGTTGAAATATCTAAAGGTATTTCTTGAATGCCTTCTTCACGTCGATTTATTTTTTCTATCATAGTTTTTAATGCGGTGTCTTCCAATTTCACATCTGGTTCGATCTGAGATGTTATCTGAGAAGGATATTCGGATGCCGTTTCCTCCAATATATCGTCACTTCCCATCGAAGATTGTCTGCTGGTATGCTGTTTGGCAACATCGCAGTAAGACAGTTTCGCGACAGTATCTTGAGATTCTATGGATTGTCTAAATGCGGGTTCAAGCTCTGATTTGTCTTTGCTCGATACAGTGATGGTTTTATGCTTTCTCTTTCTTTTTTGCCGTTTCGATACTTTATTATCATGTTCCGCGATTATGTCGTTTTTGAGATCTTCGGCAATCGTAGTATCTTGCGAAGTATCGGTCGTTTCCTTGCTAACAGATGCAACACTATCGAGCGTATCACTGGCGGATAGTTCTATAGTCGCGTGAACATGGATTTCAAACGACGTATCCGAAGTATTATCCTTTTCTGACATGGAAGATGGTGTAGATTCTTTTGTAATAGTTTCCATCGGTTTTGGACGTTCTACCATCATAGATACTTCAGAAAATTCATGTTTTGTTTCTTTTTCGACGGGAGCATTCATCTGTACGATATTTTCTAGGACCGTTGTAGGAATCTCTGATATCAGCTTATTCACAATTTCTACTTCTTTTATTTCCTCTACGGGTTTCACAATTTTTGGTACTTGTACATCAGGTGCTGCTGGAGTTTTTTCTAAATCTATTTTCTCTTTCTTCTTTATCTCTTCTAAGGTAATTGGAACGGATACTTTGCTCAGATCTTCTGTTTCAACTATTCCCGTTTTAAAATCTTCCGTAGATACTTCAACAGTATGAGTAGGAACGTATGTTGTCTGTTGAGATACTGAGATTGTCTCAGTTGGTTGTTTCTCTTCTTTTGGTGATGTTTGTGTGCTGATCTCACATACTTCGAGAATATTTTGTACACTTTCTTCAATTTGTGGTATCAATTCTTCTGCTTTTATTTGCATTGAACTATCAGAAGTTTCAGTTTTCTTTGGACTGATTTCTGATGTCTGTGATTCTTCCTCTGTAGTTTGTTTCACATCTTCAATGCTAGTTTGAGCAGATTCTTCGCACACTTGTATAGGTTCCGGACTAACTATAGTTGGACTTGTTTGCATCATAGTCTCTTTGGTTTGCTCAGGCGATTTTGTTTGCATTTCAGATTCCTGTAATTCCACTTTTCGAGGACTCTCTTCAGGCGTCGTTTGTGTTTCCGTTGTTTCAGCAAGAACTTCTGGCTCTGCGATTGTTTGAGTATCTGTATGCGAAACATCTGGTTGTTCTGGACTAATCGGGGCACTTGTTTGCATATCTCTTTCGAAAGATTCTGGCACTTCAGATAACGTTTGAACAGAAATTTCTTGCACAATAATTTTCTCTACCACTAGTGGTGGAGTAGTCTGTTGCTCGACCTCTGTTACAGTATTTATTGCTGTTTGAGTTTCTGTTGCTATCATTGGAGATAATTCAACAGGTGAAGTTTGTATTTCCGTGGAGTGAACATCAATTTCAGTCGTCTGTGCTTGAGAATCTTCCGTTTCTACTGAGGCAGGAATGATATCTTCTATTGGACTAGTTTGAATAGCGAACTCTTCCATTGGCGTCGCCGTGGGTGTCATAGTTTGTACACCTGAATCTTCAACTTCCGGTGTTTCTTCCGCGATAGTTTGCGCGCTGAAATCAAGCCCGGGTTCTAAAAATGTTTGCGTTTCCATATGAGTCTCTTCAGTTTTAGCCGTTTGTATT
Source organism: Trachymyrmex septentrionalis (assembly GCF_001594115.1). Lineage (NCBI taxonomy): Eukaryota > Metazoa > Arthropoda > Insecta > Hymenoptera > Formicidae > Trachymyrmex > Trachymyrmex septentrionalis. The sequence goes on from NW_017304990.1 coordinate 128,378, forward strand.
TCTTCTTCCAAAGTGATCGGTACCGGCTCAGGAGAGGTTTGTATGAACGTAGAGAAACTTTCTTCTTCTTTTGGAGTAAGCGAAGTCGATACATCACACGTTTCTATAGCTGTTTGAGTATTCGCGTCATCTAATATAGTTTCGCGTTTACTTTCTTGTTGTATTGTTTCGACTTTAGTTTCTTTTGCCTCATCTTCTGGCTTTATTGTATCTTCTTTAATTTTCTCCTCTTCTATAATTTGATCATCTTCTTGTATCGTGATGTCCTCTTCTGTCTTATTCTTTGCGGTCATTTCTTTTACTTCAGAAATTTCTAAAGGAAGACTATTGTCTGTGAACGCCGCATCGTCGCTACTAGTCTTGGGCATATAAGTCAAATCTTCATCTCGAAGTGGTCGAACCTTTTGCTTTTTCTTCTTTTTCCTTTTCTTCTTTATGCCGTCTTCATTTTCCAGCGCGATCGACAATTCATCCATAGTTTTATCGTCCGGTTGATATCCTTCGATCTCTGCCACAATGCTATCGTCTAAGCTTAGAGAAGATTCGGACTTGATAATATCTGCGACGTCCGGTTGTGGTTGCTCACTAGCATGTTTGGACGAATCAGATGATGGAATATTGATCTCCATAGATTCGGCAATTGATGTAGCAATGGAAGTGCTAGAGTCTGTTTCTGCTGGTTTTTCCAAGGATTCTGATTTATCCTTGTGCCGTTTCTTTTTCCTACTTTTATGACTTGTAGTATCCGATTTACTCTTTTCTGGCGATTCGATGTAAACATCGACTTCTTTTTCTGCAGTATTTAATTGTAAGGTTTCTGTTTCTTTTTCAGCAGTGAGAAAGGCGGTGGTCTGCACAATTTTATCGTGTATCACTTCTGTTGTTTCCTTGTCCGCTGGAAGATTGATATCTACATCTTCTTTAACGATGCTATACGGGGCAATTTCGGGCCGTTCTGCCTGAGTTTTGATGGAAACCAATGGTTCCACTTCTTCATCTTCTTTACGTACCGACAGAGATATTTCAACCTTATGAAACATCGGTTTGTATTCTGGTTTGAATGCTTCATCCCTAGAGTTATCTTTTTCCTCGCTTATGAACAATTCTGGTAATATTTGCCGTTCTTTGGAAAATATTTCCGCATCTTTCAATTTTGAAGTAGGTTTTTCCGCATTTTTGTCAGACTCAGAAATATCTAGCTTACTTGTTAAACTAATCGATCCGTTTCCTAGCTCCAATTTTTGAAGTGATGTTGAGGTTGTAACTTCTTTGGATGATTCGAGAGAGACCTTTCTTTTCGATTCTTCTTTCTCATCATACTCTTTCTCTAATACAACATTCGATATATCGATATTTTTATCTGCTTCTACAGTGCTGCTATCACCATGGTGCGTCTCTACTTCTACCGTGCCATTTTCTAGTTCGATACTGAGTGTTTCGTTCTTTACTGGTGCATCGTCAGACTTACAAGTAGCCTTGGTGACCACTGGTTCATCATCTGTTACGGCCGGCTCTAATGGAGATTTTACAGATTCCGATTGTATCGTTGCAACATCTTCAACAGGAGTCTGCAAAACGGTAGATCGTTCAGCATCGATTAGCGCTTGATTATCGATCGCAAATGTACTTGTGCCATTTACCTCGGTAGGAAAGTGCTTGTATTCTTGTTTGTCTATCATTTGCGATTTAATTTCTGTTCGTGCTACATTTTCATCACTTTGTACAGTAGAAATACCTTCATCAGCTTGAATGCTAGCCAAATTTTCTTCTTGTGTTACGTGCTTTTTCAAAGAAGAGAGCACTGAAGTTTGTGTAGAATCCGTTAATTTTATCTTAGAATCAGCTGTGTCCGTTGTAAAGTCTGCTATTTTTATCATAGGTTCTTCTAACAATGTAGTTTCTTTTTTGTGATTTTCAATATCCAGTGTTTTGGTTTTCAAGATTTCATCTTTTTCCGCAATGGTTACCGAAGTTTTTGTGATCTCCTCTGCTTTATCTCGACATACGCTCGTTATATCTTTAGCAAATGGTCCAAAAAATGGTCCTTGCATCGGAGTTTCAGAGATAGAAGATCCCATTGACATCTCTGATGTCGCTGCTTCCCGTTGCTCTATTGCCTTTTCCGTTGGGAAAGTCTTTTGATCTTCGCTCTTAACTACGTTAATGCTGATATGCGGTATATCCTGCTCATCTATTTCTACTTCTTCAGGCTCTTCGATTACCTCTTCAGTAGTGGTCTCTTTACCATCTACGATAGTAACTTTTCGGATGATTTTACGCGTTCGCTTGATCACCCGTCTTGTGACTTGTTGCACCACAGCATGAACGCTTGATGTCCTCGTTTGATACTCACCGCCCTCCATCAGTATCTCCTCCTCGACAGGCTGACAGCTGATATCTCCTATCTGACCTTGCGTCACCATGCGCGTGTAACGGGGTTCGGATTCGTATTCCTCCACATTGATACTTTCGACGGGCGCGCTTGTAGTAACTTTGCCGCCGTAAATCTGTCTTGTCGTAGTCTCGATGGTACCATCTGGTCTTGTCCTGGTCATGGTGACTTGTTGATCTCTCATCGCAGCTTCTGAGAAAGCTTGCATCATCGTTGGCGTATCTCCGACTGCTGTCGACATCGTGGACATGCGCTGTTGTGTGGTTTGCCTGCTGGTGACTGTAGTACGTCGTAACTTTCTTACGATTATCCTCTTGGTGCCATCAGCGTCGACAACTACCTCGGTAGTGATGTCGTCTGGTTCGACCAGAATCGTCTCAAACGATTGTGGCGCAGCGTGGACAATGTTTAGCTCGCTCGTTGCACTATCGGTCTTCTTCGCGTCTTGATACTTCATATCGACAACGATATCTTCGCTGGACAGAATGCTGGATTGTTCCCGACGCGCTATTTCTTGACTAGAACTAGACGGTACGTATTTGGTCGCTATTTCGATTACATCATGATCGCCCGTTGTAGTCTTTAAAACCTTTATAGCTTCCTGCGTTTGAGCACTTTCGCTCGGCAATAAATCTTGTGATGTCTGCGTGGTGAGAGAATGGCACATGGTTGACGGCGGCATCTGCGTTGTAGACGTCTGTTTTGTGAGTTGTGCTTTCCTTTCGACAACGTCGTCGATTAGTAAACTTTGACCTGTTTGTAAAGAAACGTCAGCCAAAGATGGCGGACCGCCTTCTATGGAGGAATGAATTGAGGGTGCTTCATCCAAAGTAGCATTATCTCTCTCTGTCGATTCATCGTCAGCTTGAGCTTCCTCATCACAGATCTCCTACGAGGATAACAATTTTGTTGAAATAATACACTAATATAAATATTTGCAGCATTATAGTTTAGATATTTATTGTAAAGGTATTTGTATCTATTTCTGTATATGTTTCGAACTAATGAATACGTTCTTATATTTAAAATTATTGTTAATTATTTTAATTGTGAAAAATAAATGAAACATTAGGTTTATTTTTTTCTTTTTGTTAAACTGATTAAAACAGAAACTGAAACAAGGTAATACTCAAACTGGAATTTATTTAATTAGTAGAGTAATAATGGATAATAATCGTTTATCTAACACAAATTATTTCTGATAATACTTCTATCTAATTTTTGTTATAAGAAACTATTTGCAACATGTTATAGCTTGTGATAATTAAATTACACATAACTATACATAAACTAACTTTTTCTACTGTAACGTAGAAAAAAATTCAATTATTTTTTTATAATAATAAATAAAGTTAATTATCACACGTATTGACACATTGCAATTAGATGATTTGAAAATTAATATGAAAATAATATGAATAATATTCAATCATATAAAAATAATATGAATAATATATGCACACATTTTAAAACAGTTTAGTTTAACGGTTTTATCTATCAGTATGTCGTATATATACATACTTAGAAATTATTATTTACGCGATATTATTTACATTATTTATGCCGGACTAAATATGATATATAACTATCATAGTTAACGTACAATAAAAGGAAGAGGGACAGGTATTAATGAGAATTTTCTTTAATTACATGAAATATTACAGCAATGTATTAACATTCCTTGATTACATGCAATGCCTATATTACATCCATCACCTTAAGATAAACGAAAATACATAATAATCACATGATACAATTAATGTACAATGAACTAATAAGTAACGTACGGTGCATGATATCTATAGTGAAACGATGTGCATGATGAGAAGCGCATGTGTTTGTAGCAACGATGGTCAAGATAAAAGAAAAAAAATATTTTCAAAATAATGTTTTGTACAATTAAACGATTTATATTCATATAAGCATGCAAAAGTGAAATTGTAATTTTATTAACCTTGACTAGAATGTCTATTGCCGACAGTTGCATTATATTTATTGCCGCTTATTACAAAGCGTTCATTATCATCTAATTGACATATATTACACGTTGTTTCCGGAATGACTATCCAAATTCAAAGGCACTATTTCAGACTCTTAGAGACTCAAGAGACTAAATAGTTTTGATGCAGATTTACGAATCATTTACATGAAAACAGGAAACATTAAATTTTACATATGACTATCAATTAATTTTATTCGTTACTTATAATTTTTTATCCGCTCTACAAAGCTTATCAGCTTTGTAATAATCGCAAGTTGCAAGCTTTTTATTTTCTATTCCCAGTATAGCGAAGCTTTGGCAAGTTCCAAAAATTAAAGATTTATTTTTCCGAATTCTTTGTATTATCGCTTTAAGCAACCGAGCCACCATGAAGAGTAGTGATATTTGCGAAAGCCCCCGAAGCGTTGGATACCTGCTGCTTTCGTTGGAGACGGTCAATTACGTCCAAGAGGGCTTCTTTCAACGCTATCGCTAGCGCGCTCACTTCCGGCAATGATTCGAGTTCTGAGACTTGACCTGCACGACTCGTTAATTCTTCCTGTAAAGCCTGCCCGTTATGATAAATAAAAAAATCGGCATTATTTTGCGTGCAATGAATAACGCGTATTATACAATTACTTAATCAAATTAACTCTCGATCACGTTAAACCGATGCTTATAGTATATGTCTAATATAAAACTATTGATTTATAATTAGAAATAAGGATTAACATTTGATTTTTTTAAGAAAAAGAATACGTATCTAATTTAATCATTTTTCAAAGTTTTTAAAATTGTTGAATATAAAATATAAAAGTCCAAAATAGCAGATTTAATATAGCGCAAAAAATAAAATATCTTCAAATAATTTTTTATTAAAAAAATTTATATTAAAACAGCATACCTTGCTGGTATTAATTGAATGTTGCTCATGCAATTTTGATATGACATTTCTTAACCAAGTATCAGTCTCTTCGAGGAATAATTTATAAGTATGAATCTCTTGGCCACGTTTCTCTCGGCTTTCTCGTGCTTGTTCCAGAGCTGTCCTTCCTTGTTCTGCTTGATCGAGAAGGGAAGCGACGCGTGTATGAATTCCCGTTAAAGCTACCGAGAGTTTTTGTGATTCAATATCGGCAGGAATTTCTTGTAATCGCTTTTGAAGTTGCGTAGCATCCTCATCATAGGCGCGAAGCTCCATTAATATAGTCTAAAGAAGTTAGAGAGAATTTTTTGAATCATCTTTTCCGATATATTTTTCTGTACAAGAAAATTAATCTACTAGAATGATAACACGAATTTAATAGAAATTTTCTTATTTTTTAACTTGCTTTAATTTTATTATAAATTTTTAATGATTATATAGATATACAATTTTTTCTCATTTATTTAACATTCTTACCATAAGAGATGAAAGCATAGACTCTATACTATCTCGAGGCAAATAGCTCATCGTTCCTTCGAGATTCGAAAGTCTTGCTTGTAAAGAAGCGAAGCCTTCTTCGACGTCCTAAAACATAAACGATCATTAGCAATTTTATCGTCGATTATGAGATTTATCACTACTTCAATCATGCCGTGCACACGACGGAATTCAATCAATTTTCACGCTGAATATTAATCCTATTAAATGAAAACTCTTAAAACCTGTAAAAAAAAGATGTTATCTGATGTTATAAAATGGCATACTGCAAAATACAATGAAAGCACATTGATGAAGACAACTCCTTCAGTTCTGTTATGAAAAGATGAACAAACACTCGTTGCTATGTATAAAGAGGTAAATCGTCATCATGCAAATTGTCAGTACATTTCAGGATATCTCATTAAGCAGTCCGAATGCAAAGACCTGTCACGTAAAGTTGCCAGCAACCAAAAGTAAAAAAAATCAGAAACACTGCGTATTAATTTATATTTTCCATGAGCTATTGATTTTCAATTATTCTGCGTAAATTATTTCGTTGATATTTGATATTATCGCTCATTTATCAATATATTACAAATTATGTAGATATATATGTATGTATATTGATATTTAATAAGCGTAATATATATAGGCTATTTAAGTAATAATATATATATATATATATATATATATATATATATATATATACACAAAAAGCACATATTTATAAGCGGAATAAACATGCAAGTACTACAAACTGTATTTTAAAAGGAAGATTATATTATCGCTATTTCATGCGTATAACATATTGTACTAATTGATTTCATTTTGTTAAATGTATTCGTAAAAAATTAAAATGTTTTGTGAGATTAGGACAAGTTTACAACAATGATAATAATTCGATAATAGCGAGTAGGGAGAGCAGCAGTAACGATATATTTATGTATGTATGGGTTGTAATAGACGACACAAGAAAATCACACACATTGGATTCAGTATCGAACAAGTAAAAGAAAACGTAGTCGTTTTACAAAATGAGAGACAGAGAGAGCGAAAAACCAGTGGTAGACAATCCAGATAACTAAATACAACACGTATATATACATATAGATGTATATATACATATAGCAGCGGACTTGGTTCAAATTTGACTAGAACAAGACCGAGCACTGGCTGTGACGGTGATCGCACCTGGATCCTGCGTATCCTTTCAGCCTCGCCTTTAGCCGTCTCTCTCTCCACCTCCCCGTTCGGGCTGCACCGTTGCACGGATCCCTCCCTCGTCTCTTTACCTAAATGCAGTTTGGATTGTGGAAGGTGGGCAAAGGTCGATGATTTGGTGCAAGTGCTAGGATCATTGGAACTTTGGAAACTATTCGAAGAAGAGACAGGATATTCTCTCGGTGTTATTTCGACGTTTGCAAGAGATTCCATGCACGATTCAATCTGCGAATCCTGGGAAGGAGGGGATGATGACAGGAATCTAGGAGATGATGACTGGACTTCGTTTGGCAACGAGTTATTCAAAGATAAACTCGAATGTAATGTTGGATCCTCGATCGTGCCGAGTGGTAGATTGTGATCCATTGTCCGCTCGCTCTCGCTCGATAGATAAGTGCTATAGTCGCTCCAGCTACATATGCCACCGGGTAGATCGGCTATCATACGCTCTGTCTGAGGTGTACCCAGAAAAGAACATGAGTTTCCACAAGAATCCCATGACCTACTACCACCGCTACCACCACCCGAATTGTCGTCGTCGTGATCTTGGGGACGATCGTCGGAATCATGTTTACTATCATGTGAGAGACTTTTTTTTGTATGTAAGGCTAAGTTCTCGAAATGATCACGCTCGGCTTCGTGATAAGGTCGTTTGTCAGGCCAAAAACCATCATCAATAGACAGGAACCATGAATTAGTTATACACGAATCAGTTGTAGATTGTTCCTGCAGCAAGGATGTTGATGGAACGTGCTTTCGTCGATCGGGATTCAGAACTAAGATCTCGTCCGCTATATAGAACTGGACTTTAGCTTTGGATGGCTCAACTAAAATATCAGAATTTTCTTGTTCGGTACTTGCAATGCATTTCAATTTATTCTCGTCTTCGAAGGATTGTTGTACAGTTGAAGATAATTTATCTGATGGTAGAGAATGTTTTATAGCTGTATTTACCGAGTCACACGGTAACTCCTTTTGCATGCAAACATAATTAACTGGAGTTTCTGTTTCGATTTCATCATTTGTTTTATCTGATATCAATACCGATTCTGTTTTGGTACTATCGTTGTTAATTGTAATATCATGTAGGTTCAAAACATTGTCAGATATAGATAAACAAATATTGTTAGATTCTTTTGTTTGAGGCAAGTCAATTTCAGTTTTTTCTGTCAAAATATCAATGGATACTTCTTTGGCTTCAAGAACATTTTCTTTTAATTCTTTAATGTCTTCTTGCTTAATTGTTTCCGTGGCAATAGAGAAATCTTTGTTAATTACATTTTTTGGAGATTGTAAAATTTCAGCTAATTCATCGTTTAATATTTGATCTTTGATATTTTCTTCCTTAATTTGCGTAATGTCGCATACTTCTATGCCTTTAGATAAATTTACTTTAGTGTTTTCTACAATGGATAGAGTTTCGATTTCCTTAGGCTCAGTAAATGTAGTTGTAAAATTTTGAGACTTAGTTTTATCATCTTGTTGTTGTTTTTCTTTTTTCGATTTGGATTTGCTTTTGGCTTTTTGTTTGTCTTTTAGCGATGTTATATGTGGAAATGAGGTTTCACCTATAGTTTCGAATTTCTCCAAAGGCTTCTCAATTTCTTCTCTTTGTACAGATTGTATCTCAATTATTGACTCATCGTCTATTTTATCTTTTGATGATGCGATTTCTTTTATTTTAATGTTTTCAATAGTATTACATATAGTATCTTTAGATGAATCAGTAAATTTGCTCTGGGCAATTTTTACTTTTTTCTTCTGTTTACGTTTTTCTGCTTTTGTGAATTTAGGAATTTCTTTTTCTTCCGTAATATTTTTTTCTATTTTTTCTAAGTGAGATTCTGTACGTATCTCTGCATTTTTCGATTCGTCAACTATCATTTTCTGTTCAATACTTTCTTTTTCTGTAGTTTCCTTTTCTGTAGGAATCATAACTTGTTTAATATTTTCTTGTTTTTTAATTTTTTCTGCTGGAATTTCTTCATTTTCTGGATACGTAAGTATATTACATGTCATATCTATAGTAACTGCTTCAAGTTTTACTTCATCTAATTTTGGTTCTACTGGCAATTCTGTTTTCTTTTCTAAATCTTCAGCTATAGCTGTCTTTTTGTTTATATTAAAAGCATTTTCGCTCAGTTGTTCAATTACAAATTTTCCCTTTTTATTTTTCTTCTTTTTAGATTTACTAGTATTGTCTTGATCTATAATCGGAAGTGCTGTTATATTCTTGCATTTATTCTCTTGCGCATGCTCTGTATCTTTAATTAACTCTATTTCTTTTATTGATTGATCTTCAATATTTTCTGATTGGATCTTATTATGTTCTGTTTTGTTTTCATTTGCAGATTTATTTTCTTTCGGTTTTTCGATATGTTTTAATTCTTTGTGTTCATTAACTTCAGATTGTTGTTTCATATAATCTTTACCAGTTTTATTCTTTGACTTAGTCTTTTTACCTTTAAGTGTTGTGCTTAGTTCGGATTTTGTTCCTTGAATAATTTTATTCTCAACATGACTTTTATTTTCTGCAAATTGCATTTTGTTTTCATTCGAGTCATTTTTCTGCTTGTCTTTATCTTTGCTGTTAGATGATTTGACATTTTCTTCTTTCATAATCTTTGTCAATTCGTCATTCTCATTAACTGTTCTCTGTTCATTTTCAGTTTTTTGCACAGATTGCTTAATTTTATTTTCAATTTCTTCTTTAGCTTTAATATCTTTACTATTTTCAGATTTTATATCTAGTGTTTTTATTTCTTTGTTTGCATATCTTTTATCTTGCCTAGCATTTCGTGAGCGCGATCTAGAACGTCTAGAGCGTAACTCCTTCCGATTAACAAATTCTATAAAACCCTGTTCGTCTACCTGAACTAAATTCTCTATAGGTTCTTGTTTAGGAGCCTCTTCCACACAAATCTGGACCTGCAGCGGAGGTTCTATATTTTGTTCTGGCTTAGGAAGATTTTGTTCGAGATTAATAATATCATTAACTTCCGGTGATTCTATGGATTTTTTACCAACTATTGCAGCCCATGTATTTTCTGGTTTTATATGTGTTTCATTATCTTTTGTATTGATTGAATCAACAGAGATAGTTGAAATAGCCATTGTTTCTTTTTCCACTTCTTCTACCCAAGGAATTGATTCTTCTTGGGAACTGAGGTTTGTAATAACTGTTTGATAATCAGAAGACTGTACTGCCATTTCATTTTGTTTGTTATCTTGTTCTAACGGACTTTGTAATTTCTCTGTAATAAAATCTTCGTGCATTTCATTTGAAATGGGTGTCTTTACATTGATTGCCGAATGATCTATCTTTAATGGAATAGTTTTTACTAAGTACGTTTCTTCTTGAGAAATCTGAGGAGAAGTTCTTCGGGAGGAGGCTGTAACTTGCGCGTAAGATTTATTACTTTCTTTAAGTTGTTTCAACAATTCTGTGGATTTCTCCTCGATTGGTTTGATTTCATCCACCACTGTTGCCTTTAATTCTTCGATGACATTTTTGCTTATTTGATTTTCTAACGGAAGCAAATGCGTTGTGAGTGTTTCTTCTTTTGATGGAATTTCGCATGAATCATACTCAGTCGGCGCTTGTGATTGTTTTACAACATTTGTGACATTATCATTTGTATCTTGAGTAATAGCGGATATTTGAGTGTTTAAAAAGTCATCTTTCGAAGCAACAGTTGTCTCTGTTGTACCTTTTTTACCAACAATTGCTGCCCATGATTTAGCATTCGGATTTAATCGACTGTCATATTTAGGCATGTCATCTTTTGACTCTTGTTGGTTTTCCACAATTGATGATGTTTCAAATACATCTGATTCTGCTTTAGAGAGAACAATACTGTCATCTTTATTTAAGTTACCCTCACATTTCACCAATGCTGATTTCTCTTTAAGAATAACTTCGGGTTTCTGGTTTTGTTTTTTGGATTTTTTGGATTTCGGCTTACGTTCTTCACGTTTCTCACACTCTTCTTTATCTTTGTGCGATTCAACCTGTTGTTTATCTACTATCAAAGATTTCTCTGCTTCTTTTGTTTTACAATCACTTTTATTTTCCAGTTTATGTTCTTCTAAATTACTTTGTAATGATAAATCGTCTGTTTTAATGTCACTCTGCTTGTTTGCAGTTTTAGTCTTCGCTTGATCTTTAGTTTTTGTGACTTTAACATGTTTTAACTCTTTCTTTTTCCTTGGTTGATTTTTTGTTTTATCGCTTTGTTTTTCGTTCATAACCGTTTCATTTTTAATATCTTTTATGCTAGTATGATATTCATCTTTTACAGCAATTTCTGTTAGGGAAGTACCATTTAAAATTTCAGTTTTTTGTTCTTTTGTCTCAATGTCTTCTTCATATTTCTCAATTACATTTTTCTCTTTAATTTCTTCTGGTTTTTCAATTATTGTTTCTTTTTCAATTTTTTCTTGTTGCTCTTCAATAATTGGTTCTTTCTGCTCTATCATGTCTTCTTGTTTTTCAATTATTGATTTTTTCTTTTTTATTTCTTTTTCTTCGATTTGTTGTTTAGTTTTTGCTTCTTTTATTTCAATGTCTTCTTCCCTTTTTTTAATTTGGCTCTCTTTTATTGTTTCCAACTCATCAAAATCATCATCAATTATTATTTCTTCCTCAAGAAGAGCCATCCAAGCATCATCAGATTCTAGATGTACACATGATACCTTTGCTGGTTTTTCTTTAATTTCTTGATCAGTTTCAATATTATTTTTTATATCGATTTTGTTTTCTTGAATATTTGTATCTATTATTATTTCTTCATCTGTCAACTGATTATTACTGATTTTTTCGATGGATGGTTCAATTTCAACGGAGACATTTAATTCTGTAACTGATTGTGGTATTGAATTATTAGTAATATTAATTAAATCTTTTACATTATTATTAAATAGCGTATTATTAGCAGATGTGCTAACTAAAGTTATAGTTGGTTCTCGAATTTTTTCAATTGATTCTCTGCACGATGGAATTTCTACAAATTCAGAAATATTTTCAGATAATTGTTTTCCTTGTATCTGTACTTCATTTGTTCGATCTTGGTTTTCAACACCTATCAATTTTGTATCTAGCGCTTCATTAATTGTATTTTCTTCCGAATTAAATGTATCGTCAAAATCGTCTTCAATCAGTATTGGTTCATCTAAAATACTCATCCAAGAATCGTCTGAAACTAAATGTACAGATTGTTGTAAATCTTTCGATTTTTTATCTTTATCTTCACTATCATTTGTTTCGATTGCTTCAAGTTTCTCTACAATCGCAATTGTATCCTTTGTAAAGTCAGACACTACGTTTACAGCTTCTTTTTCGTCAACAATTTGTTCCTCTCTTTGTATTGCAGTTTTTATAGATACTTCAGAGTCATCAGAAGAAATAGATACGGATTTTTCAGGCATGAATTTCATTTTAATCCATTGCGACTCAAATTCGTAAAAACTGGTGATCGGATATTTTGGCGCTTCTACGATAAAAGCATGTCTTCTATAATTGCTTTCATTCATTTCTTGGTTCGATGATTTAACATCGATCGGTTTCATTACCGAGTCTTGTACGATTCTTTCTATGCTTTCTGGTCTTGTATGAACTGTAACAGCAGGTTGTACTTTTTTTACTGTTTTAACAACTTTAAAATAACGGTGAAAATTACTTTCTGCATGATTGTAAGCATGGCGGTCCATCGCATAAGGTTTAATAAGATCTAATAAATGTTCAGGCACTATTTTCTTCTTTATTTTCGAACTTTCAGGTATTTCTTTACTCTTTATTTTTCCGATTGTGTTTTCACTTTCGCATTCTATCGCAAATTCTGTTTTTCTATCTACCTTTTCCTGAATATTATTAGCTATTGTATTAGCAACATTGACTTCATTTTCATTTGTACATTTATCGTTCTCAGTTAAAATATTTGAATCAGCTTGACTAGTTTCATCACTTAGTATAATATGATTATTTTTAACTGAATTATCAATATTTTGGCCTTCTATAATATTGTCATTTTGTAAAATAGTGTCAACAGCAATATTTTCTGATGTCGTTGTTATAATAGTATTCTCCTTCTTATTATCATTCTCTCGTTTTTCTTCAGGAATTTCTACCTTCAATTGATTTCCTAATCTTTCTATATCATTTAATTGAGTAATAGCTTCTCCTTTCTTCTCTTCAGGTGGAGTTATTGGCGGGGACTTCTTTGACATATCGCGACTTTCTGAAGTGCTCGAACAAACCCTTCTCCTATCTTGTACGCTACCGAATAGGGCCGTTTTGTCGGATATCACATTGTTCTCGGTGGAAATCGCGGAAGTTAAACCTACTTTTTGAGAAATTGCTGCCTGATCCGATTGCATACTAACGAGAGAATCATTTGGTACCCTAGCGTAAGTAGTAGTAAGACTAGCCTCTACAGTTTCAGGACGCAAAGTGATTAACTCGGTAACTTTGGAACCTACAATTTTGGGAAGGGGTATGTTTTCTATTATTTCTACCGATTTAACGGACTTGACATCGGGTGGCTTGACCTTTACCGATCCTGGAACGCTGGTAGTAGTCGTTACGGTAGTAATCATTTTTTCTATAATCAAAGCCTTCCCTGTCGAAGACGGTTGTTCGGATTCTAAATTATGTGTTTCATCTGTGTATTTTTTATATATTTGAGTTTTGTCGACCGAATCACTTGAAACTTTAGAATCAATTTCAGTTTCATTCTTTTTCGGTGATTCTTGCGTCTTTTCATTATCATTATTATCAATTTTTGCAAGAGATAGATTTGTAAACTTTGGAGTTTCTTCTTTCTTCGTTGAATCATCCTTGAAAACGATTTCCTCTTGGAACTTATCGTAAAAAGACTGTTTCGTTTGTTCAGCTGTATGCTTAGGAGACAGGTATTCTTTTTTCTTCGTACGTTTCGACATTTTTTCCTTGGGTGCAACGTCTTTCGATTTTTTAATATCCTCTGTTAATAGAGAATTCTTATCGTTTATATCGGTTTTAACATCTTTATTTTCTATAATTGTTTCTTTATGGTGATCAAATTTCTTATTTTTAATATTCCGATACTTTTCTTCCATGTCCGAGACGATATTACTTATTTCTGAAGAAACTTGAGATTCTTTAGGGAGTGTTTCTGTAGAAGAAATAATTTCGACATTCTTAGTTACTGTAGTAGGTTTAGCCAAATCCGTCTCAGGTACTGTAGGTTTTTCAGTTGATTTATTAACTTGGCCGAGTACTATATCTTCTTCCTGATCTATTTTAACGTCATGGTTATTTTCAGTGTCTGTTTTTGATTGAATAAGACAGCTGTTATTAGGCACTGATACATGTGATTCAGCCAAATTCATTTTTTCCGAAAATTGCTCTTGGATGATAGTTTCTTTTGAAGGTACAATTAAAAATTCGATATTAAGTTCATCTTTCTTTTTATCAATTTTATTTTCGACATGCTGCGGTATTTCAGTACGATTTTCTTTTCTTTTATCTTGAACATTAGACTTTGTTTTTTCGGATTTTTTCTGTTTCGTTGTTTTTGTCTGACATTTCTCTACTTCTGGTTTTTTAGTTTTTTCAATTATTTTTGTATTATTATTAATTGCTTCTTTCTCATCCATTGTATCGGTCTCTAAATTTTCTGTTGTGAAACTTTCAACTTCTAATTTAGCGTTTGTTTGATGTTCTGTTTCTTTGCTTTCTTTAACTCCAGCTGAATTATACGTTTTATCATTTTTATCAATATGTACAATTTCTTGTACTGTTTGTCGAATTGTTTCAGGCAATAATATTTTTTTTGAAGTTTCCTGAATTACTGCTGCAATTTTAGCTTCATCGATCATTTGTTCTGATTTTGGAACAACGTCATATTTTTCTGCACCATTTACATTTATTTCATCCAAAACTTTGCTTGTTGAAATTACAGATGTTGGATCAATTATGGCCTCAGATTTTATTTTATTTTTAGAGGCTTTGTCTTTCTTTCGAGGATTGGTTTTACTTTTTTTGCTTTCGTTTACATCGCTAGTAATTTTTGTAATATTAAGTGTCTTTGATTCGGAATCTTTTATTTCAATATCAGTTAGTGGTTCAATTGATTTCAAAGATTTGTCCTCAATTATTTCTTTAGTACTGATTTTAAACTTTTCTTGATTTATGTTACTATCTTTAGCTTCCAGTTTTACCTCTTTTGACTTTGTCTTATTCTTTTCTTTTTTTGAAGCATCTTTATGTTTTTTTGTATTTTCGATTTTTGTAGACGTATTTGTTTTTTCATTTGTACCTTCCAATTCGATTTTTTGAGTAACTAATAATTTTACATCTTTTGTTACATTTTCATCGACTATATTTATTTTATCCTTTTTGTTATTACTTAGAACATCCGATTGATATTGCATTTTATTTTCTGAAGATTCTCCGTTTTGTTCTTTTGTTTTTGTATCTTTATCAATTTTGTTCTTACATTTCGTTACATTGTCGAGTTTGTTAGAATTAATGTGGCTATTGTTGTCGATTTGCAATTCTTTCGATATTTCCTTGGTAATATCTTTTTGGACCTCCTCTTCATTTTTGGAATCTGAGACTTTTGCATCCTTCGTATCTTTTTTATCTTCCACGTCATCTTTTAAAATATTTTTATCGCTTGCTTTGATTGTACTTGGCAACATGGCGTGTTCCATAGATATAGTTTCTTTTGTTCTTGTTGCTTCTTTAGATTTTTTTGATTTCTTGGACTTTTCACCAGATTTGCTTTGTTTTTTATCAATTTCATCGTTATATTTTTCTATCGTTTCATTAACAGAATCTCGAGATTTGGTTTCCTTATTTTGCTCTTTAAGCTTGTCTTTTTGAGATCTTATTTTTTGTTTATCCATATCCTCAATCTCTTTAAGGGCTTTGTCAATTTCATCTCCTATTGATTTATCCATTTTCTTTTTCTTTTGCCTTCGTTTCTTTTCTTGCGATGGATTTGTATCTAAATCGACTACTGACTGTTCTTGCTGCACTGGTTTTTCCTCTTTTTGCAGGCTATCGCTGATTTTATCGAGAAACGATTCATCTTGCATTTCCAATTGCTTCGGCGGAGTTAATTTTTCGTTCTTTTGTTTCTCCTTTGATTTATCGATAGGCTTTCGAGATTTTTTCTCATCCGTCTGTTTAATTTTGTCATTCGAGTGCTGATGCCTCTTCCTGACCTCCCGTTTCTTCATCGTGTCCCAATCGTTTTCTTTGGATTGTTTAGATTGCTCATCAGATGTAACCGCGAATGATGACGACTCTTGTTTGAATTTCGGTTCCTGCAATGGTGACAACTCGCGAGATGATAACTCGAGTGACTCTTTTGGCGAATCAGAACGTTCTTTACTTTGATAATTCACGGCTGCCGATTCACTAACTATGCGTGTCGAAGTAACACGTGAACTGAGTCCATGCGAAAGTATTTGCGCGTACGAAAAGGTTTGCCCTTTGGTTTCCATATTATTCAGTGATGACGTATTCCTTTCTTCTGTTTTATTCGTTGTGGAAGTTTCTACATTTGAGATATTTACAGATTTTTGCTGTTCAGGCTTATCGATAGATTCAGTCGCACTCACGTCTTCAGATTGTCTAACTATTGGCACTTCAACAGGCTTTTCCATCACCATCGCAGTTGTATGTCTCATATCATCAACGGGTTGCTGCATTGGAGCCTGCTGATAAATGTCCGATGCCGAAAGATATGCAGTTGGCGCAACGTAATGTTCTGGCGCGTAAGCTAAGGGACTGTTATCATAAGGATTCAAGCTCATTTGATCGAGTTGCTGTACTTGCTGATGATGACTGGACGGCGCGTAAACGTACGAACTTACTGGATACGTTCCGAGATGAGACCCGATGAAACCTACCAATTCCGGCATCGTTTCCGGTATCATATATTCATAGATCTCCGTCGGTTGCTGTTGTCTTGGCACATTCTCATAAGATTTTACATGTTGCAGCACATTGTAATCTTGCAAAGATTCATCAGTCCAATTAGTCGGTTCAGATTCAGTGTAATTTTGATCCTCTGCTTTCTCCGTTTCAGGTTGACAGTAAGTCTCTGTGATTTGCATGTTTCCCGCCTCTATTTCTTGCATCGGTACAATTTGCTGGATCTCTGTGACTTGTTGAGACTTTTTAGCGTTTGCGATATCTTGTTCCGTGACTTCTTCCACGCGAGGAACTTCCATTCGACTCCGTCGAGATTCTTCGGATAAAGAAACCATTTTTTGTCTAGGTGGTTGCGCAGGAGAAGTAACCTGCGTTGTCTGTATACATCCACGGAGGATGTCAGCGTAGGAAGTAGAACCGGGAACCCACATGGGACTGGGCGAACGTCCTCTTCGTTCTTCACATGGTGCTAGAGAGTTCTTCGCGGGCTCCGTTTGCGTTTCTTCCCTGGAATTCGCGCCAGGTCCAAGATTATCACATCTGTCGACTTCTCCTTCTTGATCCGCTATTATTTTGGGATCTTTCGCTTTGGATGAGTTTGTCTTGCGTGTAGGCGATCGTCCTCGACGTGGCATGGATAATTCGACTTCGGGTACAGCTTGTTGACATTCTTCTGCACCGATTGTACTTCGGTCATCTGTTATTGGCACGAGTGTTTCGGTTTGTTGTTGCGGTTTATTTATGTTCGTGTCGTGATTTTTATGAATCTGCATCTTTGAGATTTGTGTCTCGTCCAACGAAAGAGGATGTTCCATCGTCAACTTTTGAGCTTGCATAACCGTGGGTCGTAATACTTGTGCGGTCATGGTAGGAGGAGTGACTTCTCGTTGGTGTCTATAGGGACTACAGTTTCTCGAGCTTGGACTATTGGTACGTCCTGCTGCAATATCGGCATACGAGGCTTGGCCTATGAACCGGTACTCGTTGGTGGGTACGTAGTATGGATCCACCTCGTGTATCTGATCTACCAGTGTCTTGTTGCGTTGCTTCCAATCCTCCACCCGTTGTTGCAGGCTCTGCTTTATCCACCGCGGAAGGTCAGCCAAGGCACAGCAATGGAATACATATACTATGTCAATTTTAAGTCTCTTTACATTCATCGTGGGATGGGGGAACGATATTATTTTTAAAGCCAAGGTTTTCATTTGAGCAAATCGCATTAGAGTACATCGAAAACCTCTCTGTGTACGTAAGTAAAATGAGTGGATTTCGTGAATGAATGTACTTGAACATCGATTGACAATAAACGAGGTTTTTATTTTTCCTTATTCAATCACATCGTATGGCTATTTAAGCACAGATATTTAGGTCAAGAGACGCGCGCTCATACATGATAATATAATCGAGTCTATAATCTCGTAGAGTGATAACTATTAGAAAATCAGTGCTCGATAAAAATTTACTTAGAAAAATTACGTGGTACTAAACTAAGTCGTTTGATCTTATAAAAAAACGTTGACGATGAAGGTAAGAGTGGATTTCATTTTGCATCTGTTCTACCTCGCCTTTATCGTTAATGTTTCCTTCGATCAGGTTTTACATGTGTAATTTGAGACGCGGCGGCTATCATCGTCGTTATTCATCGATAATAGCGAGTAAGAATTATTGAACCGAAAATAGAGGAGATAACTTATTCGAAATGAAACGAAGATAACGACGATGAGAGCCGAATTCATTCAACGGGGGTAGGTCTCTATTGTCATGGGTCCAAGGGCTCTAAATCTGGTGTGCCTCGCTGTACGAGTAGTTTAGATCTCTCGGTGCGCGCCTGGATTTTACTTTGCAAGGATTTGATTTTCTCGCGATAAATCTAACCGCATACAGAATCGCAAATCGAGAGCGTTAACACGTCGAACGAGCGAGAGGGACGGAACGAGAGTAGTGAGGTCATGAGGGTTTTAATAATGAAGCAGACATTAAGTAAGAAGGAAGAACGCAGAGTCGTGAAAAATTCATGATGAATAACGAGCGAAATGGTAACGACCATTTTGATAACAACGTAGACGTAAACGACGATGATCGCAAGGGGAGATTGAAATACGATAACGATGGAGATAGCGAGGATAGTGACAGATAAAGAAGCACAGGTAATCGTTGGAAATGACAAAGGTATAAAGGAACAAGGGATACATCAAAGAAAAATTCATAAATGAAACAACTGATAAAGAAATGAATGCGATGAAATAAGAAAAAAATAGATATAACAAATAAACGAAAATTAAAGCATATTGCAAGAAAATAATTGTAGCATTCTATTTATATGTCTTGCATGATCTCGACACGCGTCTTGACATTGGAGGTCACTTGATTTTCCTATGGCTTTTACAGCTACATGATTGTTCGTCTGAATTACGAAAGTCTAACACAAAAATCCAAAGATCACGTAAGGGATGCGTACGTGTGAACGGTGCATGACACGCTTTACGTGAATGTGCGGCAGTACTTCGCGTTTTGCTACGTGGTCTTTCATTCTAGAACGTAAGGCATATGTGCGTGATTGCTTATTACGTAAATACACGCGCGCACACATGAACAGAGATATATATGTAAAGAGAAAGATACGTATATATTATAATACACATACATGTGTGAGAGTATATATACGAAGATGTAGCGATATACACGCGTGATAAGTGAAACAGTTAAACCATAAAAACCAGAAAAAGAAACACAGAAAACAAGCAAAATCAAGTAATCCCCTTCAGAAATGATAGTACAAAAGTTTTGCAAGATTAAATGATCTTAAGAACTAGGATTCGAGGAGGAGACTATATGTGTGTACCTTGGTGAGAAAAGGAAAAAGGATCAACATAGTTAGAACATGATACCAACCAGTACCCTGTAAGCGGTGTACCACCATGATGAACACGAAACCAAAAACTTCCGAGATTCGATTTCGTACAATTCGCAAATACGTATCATTTATCTTACAAACAAGAAAAAGAATAGAATATAAATATTTATTTTAAATTTATTATATATATTGATTTGCATTGTGTTTATTGTAAAAAGTATAGATGGTTTTAGTAAATGTTAGTAGATGATGTAGTTATTTGACAATAAAAAAATTTACAAAATCCTGAGCAAAATTTAAATTTGTCTGTTCGATAATTCAATTTGTGTGAACTTGAAACGCGACGTAAATAATGTACAATTAAAAAATAGCCGTATTCAATTAACAAATTATGTAAGTTCTCGAAAATAATGTCGATATTTAATGAAGTTTTGACGCATGAGAATATAAAAATAAGATTCGCACGTAAAAAAGAAGGATATAGGATAAAAGGTAGGTATA
>NW_017304990.1:148723-153632 GCF_001594115.1 Trachymyrmex septentrionalis
CGTTAATATTCTAAATTAATGACATTTTTTGAAATATATATATTAAAGAATTAATTTTTATATATTTTATCTTTCGATATAGTAAGGATATAAATGGCAAATAACTGAAAAGTTAATCCTAGTTATATGTGGTTAATAGTGGCTCGATCGACGGTTAGTTAGAAATCATGTGCGTTCTAATTATGCGAGTATTATATTCAAATGAAAAGAGAGATTTGCATAATTGCGCCCAAAAACGCAGAAAACTACCCCCGACAATAGCGCGCAAAAATCTACCCCACCTTTCGACAATTCAAAGGAGAATAGAACAACGCGTTCTTTCTTGGTGGTGGTTTTAGTTGGTATCGAGCAAATGCAAAAATCAATTGCTGCTTCAGCGCGCTTGTGCAGGTAATAAGAACGTTAAGGAAAGAAGGGCCATGCCTACCTGTTGCTCTTGAAGAGCTTTTTCTCGATCATTCGGCATATACGTCGGGCTGAGTACCGTCCTCAATTGTTGTTCCACCTGCACAATGTGTTGTCTCAACTGTTGAATTTCCTGAAACGAAATAAGACAATCTCGCTCGATATGGAAAAACATTGTACTGTATCGTAGTTTGAAGACTGAATGCTATCTTTCCCATAACCGCTAACCTGTTGATACTGATCTATCTGCGCTAAGCAAACTTCTAGAGAAGTTGTCTGTTCTTTAACGGTGCTGTGAAGAGAATTGAGTTCGGCGATCAGATCGTCCGCAGTATCTTTCACCCGGTTGTCGCCGACGATACCGGACCTAAAGTGCACCTCGAGCTTCTCCACGGAGATCGTGATCTTTGTTTTTTGAATCGCGATGTCGCTAAGCATTTTTTCACGAATAGCATGTTGATCGCGCAACGGTTTCTTCTTATTCTGTGGCAACTCCAGCGTCTGTTTGGCCTTCTCCATCCAGCTCCGCACGTCCTTCATCTTCTTCTCGCATTGCTCCCATTCTTCACTGGCCTCTTGCAGTAATGCATTCTGTAATACGGGGATTTTTGACAATTGACTGATATTAACTTAAATTTCGGTCGAAGTGAACTAACCCTTTCCAATAGCTGACCCTCAACCTGAACCTTGCCCTCTTCCGCCTCGGCCAACTTCTCTGGTAGGTCCGCCACGGTAGTTACCTGACCGATATTCTCCAATTCTCTGCCCATGTCACTAAGATTTTTATTCACCTGCTTGCAGCTCTTGACTGCTGTCTATAAAACGAAGGAAGTGTCAGGCAAACGTTGTCGCATATCGAACGTAAAAAGTGACGTTCTTTCACATACCGAATATTCGTGCAATCTCTGTCTGGCTTGCTGAAGAGTGCTAAGTTTCAGTGGTTCGACTAGGAATTGTCGTTTTTCCTCCGTCCATGTCTTGACAGCCTCGTAAAGTGCAAGGAACCTCTGCCAGGCATCTAGAGTGTCGCCTACGATTTGTTTTTTCTCTTCCAACCAGCTCTTGATCTGCGCTAGTTGTTCAGTAAGATTATCGATCGTGCTATTGATTAGCTCCTTCTCGGCGTCGTCCCTCGTGTTCTTGACGATGGTTTGCCCATTCCTCGTCAGTCGTTCGAGCTTATCGCTAATCGTGCCCAGCTCGTTTTGTATTTGTCTGAGGTTTTCTCTGAGGATAGCCGGCTCGATTGATCTGTCCTGTACCTTGAGCTCGGCTTGTCGAATCCATGCTTGCACCTCGTCCACGTCGGTTAGATAATCCGACCTAACAGTCCTAGCACGTTTTTGCTCTCTCTGTTTTTCCTCCATTGTTTGTGTCGTTGCTTCGGCACAAAGCTCGAGTGCGGTCAGATGCTGGGTAATGTCACTTGGTACTAGCTGCTGGCTAGCTTGGTACCGCGCCTTAATGCTTCCTGAGAAGTTCTTGGCGGTGTCAACGAGATCCTCAATCTGTGAGTTCAGCTCTCCCAGTTCGATCTCGGTCGCGTCTTGATCAACGCCGTAAACGTATAAGTTCGACGCGCTTTCGCGCGCCTCGTTTAGTCGCTTCCGCAGGCGCTCGATCTCACGTTCGATGTTTTCGAGCGCCTTCAAATCCTCGCTCGCCTTCTCGGACTTCCCACGAAGAGAGCCGACGAGTCTAAAAGGACGATTCGAACGGTGACGATTCGCACAGCGAAAGAGAGTCTCGTAAAGAGTGACTCTTAACATTTTTTTATCATATAGACGCGTTGAATTTATGTAAATACGTTTGGTCATTTAAGGGAAGGTTGGCGAGAAAAGCAAGCTCGGTTATTTAATTTTGAAACTAAAATACTTGTCTCTGTGTAATATTAAATTCCTGTTAAACTAAAAATAACAAAAAATTGAATAATATTAATTGTACAAAAAAATATAAATAGTATAATGTTGTTTATATATTTAAAAAGATGAATAAAATAATAAGATGTAATTATTCTTATTATTGCCTACATATAACATGTTACAGACACATATGATTTATTGAGATGTCGTTCCAAATAACAGACATATTTCCGAAACATATTAAAATATATTAAAATTCCACGTGAAAAAAATTGTATGGAATAATCGGTAGTCTTAAAGATTTGTGGTGGGACAAATTTAGAATCGGAAATACGTGTCGCTGTGCTTCGGCTGGCCCGATCCCAGGCGAAGTCGCGCAGTCAGGGCAGCCTTGGCTAAAAGTAGACGAAGGAAGTATGTACCGACGGGAGTTTGGCCGACTGTTCACACTTGTGGTATACCACGAAGAAAACACTGTTTAAAGAAGATGTTATATGATTTTACGAGACAATTATTTTATTTAGCACCCACACAAAACACAATCGATGCGTTTCGAAAAACAAAATGTTTTTTCTTTCAGATACTAATTTTTTATCAAATCGAATAAACTAGAAAAAGAAAAGTGTACGATTTTGTAATAGAATTTTAATAATATTATATAAATATAATTTTTTCTATTTTATGTTTACCGAAGAATTTTTTTGACAAATGCACAAAAGTCTCCTCTCTCTTTAAATAAGAACAGAGTAAATTACATGATTTTTTTGCTGCCAGTTGCACAGTCAACATAAATCACAAAGAATAATTTAACGTTGATGTCATCTGCTAAAAACTCGTATGTTGTCATCCTTGTCCTTTTAGAAGGAAAGTACAATTTTGATTTCATCATTACTAAGGCGATCTATATTTTCAACGATGACTTTCGTTTCTCGGACGAAGAATTACGCAAAATTACAAATTTGAAATTTATTACGACTCATCCAGTTTCTCTTTATGGTCTACTTGCTAGAGAGTGAACTCTTATTAATTTAGTACAATTAATTTTATCACGTTACAATATGCCATCTTTTAATTCGACATTAAGTATAAGTTGGCGATTATGTATTTGCCGATTTTTATACGTTGCTCTCAAAATACGTGATACCATGGGGATTCTCGAAGTCAATGTTGACTTTTGTCGACGATTCTTTTCCTACGATGACATCATTGGGCTGGCTTGAATGCGAGATACGATTGCCGGCCGGCAGATGTAACACGACGGAAGACAGATAAAAAATTAAAAAAAAAGAAAACAAAGACTTGCGATGTAAGATTTACATATTAGTTATGTAAAATATAGACTCTTTGATTTTATTTTACATTATTATTAACTTTTAAATTATTTTTCAACGTATCGTTGAATGTAAGTTGTTTCATATGAGGTATTTAATTGTCCCTATTTGTATAACATTTTCATTTTGTGAATTCATTCACGTGACCGCGCGCAGTAATGAAAATTGCTCATCTGATATAAGAAATAAGAGAAATTAGAATGATAAATTTGCGTGCCGCGACAGCCGAATCAAATTCATCGTCAAAATGAGTTTCCTTCTAGAAACTATTAACATTTGCACGCAGTGATCTATTTCCAGCGCTATGAGTTTAGGTGCGAAACGATTATCTGTTCTCACGCGATCTCATATAATCTGCGATAGCTTCATCGATCGCACAACTTGCTGGTTGCGATCATATGCTGTGCACGATTCTATTTCGTTAATTGTAGTGCCTAACAGATGTCGTAAAAATTTCTCGTTACTAGCAGTGTTTGAATGAAATCACTCTCAATCTATCTGTACGAACAATATCGTAGTCGAACGATAAACCCGAGCAATATATATACCTATGTATGGTTGAAATAAATGCGCGATATTCGTGTTTTCGCGATACAGTCGACAGCGAACCGAGCGCGAACTTTTCACTTTCTTCTCTTTTTCTGGACTATTTGTTTCTTTAATCCTTGTTTTTGTTCTTGCGTTTATCTGGATAACAGTATGGCGCGGCACTATCAAGCCAAACAGCAGCGTTCGCGGTTCGAAACGTTATTGGAGGGATACAGTCGCTTGAGCTAGCGTTAGACGCCAGTTGAGACGCATTGGCGAAGCGCCGCGACGCATGCGGCCTGATCTTAGAAACGGTTTGGCTAGCCAAGAACGTCCTAAGAATAATCGGTCAGTGAATATGTGAGGCCGATAAGGAACGGAGAATTGGAGGACTGTACCGAATGAATTTTAAATAATGACACGAAAAACACGTAATGACCGCATCGTGCAATTTGTAGTAGAAATTTTGCGACTAATTTTGGTCGGAGTTTCTTATTATAAATTTCTTTGTGCGACTTTATATAATTTGTTGTGCAGTCTTTCTCGGCGAAAATGGACTGGATACATCCGGCGATTCGAACTAGTATCTTAGCTGGATGAAATCAGCAGATTTATAGGCGTACTGCACGTGATTTAATCGGTACCGTAACTATCGCGATGAAATAACACAAGTCATAATAACAATTGCAAAGTGGCATAGCAATTAAAATGGATTGCATGCACTATTGTTTAAAAATGTTCAGATAAAAGTTGAATTATATATATATATATATACATATATAT
>NW_017304990.1:153732-157908 GCF_001594115.1 Trachymyrmex septentrionalis
ATAGAAAATTTATCATTAAATATATCGATTATTAAAAAGAATATATTAATATTATTTATTACTATAAGTTTAATTAGAAAAATTCCATAGCAATATTCGTATGACAAAGATTACGAAATTTAGTTGCGTCTAATTGTAAGAATTTTGTCAAAAATATTTTATCTTTCTATCATTTCAGATAATTGATGTTGATAAAAAATTAATAAATTTTGTTTCAACTTACACGTTTTAACGCGCAAAATTTGCCGGAGTCGCGTGCCGACTATTATGATGTATCCTATTGCATCATGAATCATAAATACATATGTGTGTGTGATATTATGTCTTGTTTGTATAATACAGTATGTAAGATGCAACGTTTGATTTTATTTCAGACGATGTCTAATCTATATTTAACGAAGATTTAATTAGCGTCGGACGCATCCTATGATCGGCCAGCGAACTACGTATCGATGACACTACACATTAAGGTATGTAGATATAGAGCATTAAAAAATCTCTATGCAAATCTATATGTGATCTTCTTTTTTTCTTCTTATTTCTGCTATACTTTTCATTATATTTTCGTATATCGTTAATTATAGGAAAAAAAAAAGTCAATTATAGAACAGTACTTTATAAAATTTGCAAAAAATTGAATTTTACCAATGACACGCAAAATATGAAAATATAATATAAATTCAAGTGTCCTCATCTCCAATTTAAATTTCTTTTGATTGAAATTTATCTCTGATTCTGCGTGCGATACACGTATGTCGATATCGTGCTAATATAGTTCGTTTCGCTTTGTGCGCATGCGAAACTACGACGTTTGCGCCATACGAGAGACGAGGTTTCGCAAGTTTAAGTAATCGTTTTGATGAAGTCGCGATTGGAGGACGTTATCCAGATATATCCCCATCGAATTAATATGATCGTCTCTTTTTCCTGTCGATATTTAACGGAAGCTAAAAAGAAAGAAAAAAAAATCCCGTAAATATCATACCTCGGAAGAGCGTGTCTCCCAAAACGTAAGCTCATATCCGTCCAAGTGTTAGTATTCACCAGAGTTTTTCATTTGTTGTGTGTTACGTTCCGCGTGCAAATGATAATTATGCCACTCCCATCATTGACAACACGTGCGGAATCGGATGTAAATACATTGAGACGAGACGTCATGCCCGATGACAATCCGCCACCTGGCAAAACGTCAAAACGTCGTACGCCGGCGTTATCCGCGAGTGCTTAAACGCGAGCACTTAAACACGTAATCAGCGTCGATAATGCGTCTGCAGAAAGATCCAACGAAAAGTAGAATTTTTA
Organism: Trachymyrmex septentrionalis; assembly: GCF_001594115.1. Lineage (NCBI taxonomy): Eukaryota > Metazoa > Arthropoda > Insecta > Hymenoptera > Formicidae > Trachymyrmex > Trachymyrmex septentrionalis. The sequence continues at coordinate 155,035 of NW_017304990.1, forward strand.
GCATCGTGCGCAACACGTCGTCGATGCCGGTACGATGATGACTGAATGAACTGACGCTGGGTGATACTACTACGGGCGACAAAAAGTATGGTAGGGGCCATGTACACGTTTCCCCTTTGGGAACGCATATCGACCTTCCTCAGCTGTCTTATATCGAGTGTTTATACGGTGTTATACAGTCCGTGTTACGTCATATGACAAATTTAGTGGTGACGTAGCGCTAATGAAGCGATGATGAATCGATGAATATCGGCGATCACGGCTAAATGTCGATTGTATGTGCGCGTGCGTGACTAACTTTCGCAAATATATTGAAAAAAAAGCGCGATCGCGATTTATTTAATTTCACAAGCTAGTGTCTTTTTCGTAACAAAAAAACGTTGTGGGAGACCAACGGCTCTTAAATTACCAACGATAAAGAAAATGAAAGATTTTTAAAATTAAATTTTGGTAATACAAATGGATAGTAAAATCTAATTCATTGTTGAATTTCTTTATCGATAATTAAAAAGTCTGATTAAAGAAGTCTGCTTAATTGCATAAATGTTTAAAAATTGGAACGTTGTGTAAGTGATATAAGTAAATGTTTCGTTTGTCTTTTCTTAATATTTTCGACAGAATAAAATTAATTCTACGTTAGTCAAAGAATTATACATGAAAAATAATCTATTAAATCCTGGGATATATGTATTAGATCTAATATATGAGAATGTCTGCAAACTATATTTATATTTACGTACTATTTATACTCCATTTTGTGTGGCGCTAGTCGCATTATGTCGAATTTGGATCAGCACTCACATTGCGTCGTAACTATTATTACGTATTTGATTTGTAATTTTTACGCATCATTATGTAATCGTTAATTGGAGTACAAGCATGACGAATAATGATCGGAAATTTGTCGGAGAAGTTTATCACAATTGACTGTTACTGTGTAACAGCTCAATTTGGAAAGACATAATTGGAAATAATATGAAAATTTTAATTTATCTTAATAACTTTCACAAAATTGTTTGTCACTGTCATTCTTTCACAGTTTTAGGTAAATAATAAATAATCTTTGTCGTTGATTCGTGATATGTTATAATATTTCGTTTTGAAATAATTGCACTATCGTTTTACAAGTATTTTAGTTTCCTTGTTCACATTGACCAACTGTTTCACTACTGACATTGTGACCGAAAAGTCAATTGCTAGCGCAGTGTTTTGGCAATGATTTGGATGCGTCGTAGTAGGATAACAGTCTTAAAAACTTTTATTCAAATTGCGGCACATTCGCGCCTCGGCGGTATTTCTATTTCTTAAAAAACGTGATCTTATGAAATCTCAAAATCTTCCCCTAAATATCAAAATTAAAAGAACAGGTACCTTGCATTAATTATATTATTTTTAATTAACATACCAATATGCTAATGCAAAAAATTAAAATGATATGATCACCTGAAAAGAATACTAAAAATACTGATTACATCAGTACAAATATACTGATGAAACATAGAATTGCTGAAATAGAAAATATATATGTCTTAGGAAAAGGGAACATATAAGCAGAAGCTTCAAATGCACATTTATACATGCACATGCAAATCTGCTCGTAGAAGGACCTAAATAGCACCTTTTATTGCCAGCCCAAAGATCAATAAGCTATTATAAAACTTATAAAGTATTATAATAAGACAAATACAAAAAATGTTGTAAAATTAAATTTTTTAATATTTTTTAATTAAATTTTTATGATTACAAATATTTTCAATTTTATTATTCGTATTAAATAATAATAAAAATATAACCGTGATATTAAAACTCGAAAAAGTAAAATTTTATTAATCCGGAATGCTATATGAAATGCCAATATTGCTATATTTTTGCTAGAATACATGGAATAAATATTAATTATTAAAGTTATATTCTATTATTTTTATATTATATTTTTACATTAGTCTATTTATAAAAGTGTTTTTCACTTAACTACCTATGTTAATTAACGATAAGATAATATTGAATTGACTTAGTTGGCTAGCGATTACGTGAGGCGGTGCTGGTCCATATTCTGAGCAGATATAAAAGCAAAATACACTTTGACTCACGATTCGACGGATTTTTGTAGTTTCTCAAGGCGTTCCTCAAGATTTCGTGCCGGTGCTTCCGTAAACGCTGCGAGATATGCAAGTACAGGTCCTGCCAAACTCTTCACTTCTTCCGTTTCAGGTTTAAGTTTTTCAGCTTCCGTTACAAGTTCCTGTCCACAACAAAGTCAGGAAGCGTATTAACTTCTCTTTCAATCTTCAATCATTTTGCACCATTTCCAAAGTTTTTAAATTATTTTAATTTTTTAGCACATATTAAATTTTAAATTAAAATATCTATTTATAAAAATGTCAAGGCATCTTTTATAAAAGTAAAAATATCGCTTATACGATCGTCTTTCACGAGCGTTCATCACGGTTTGATAATTCGTGAGCGACTAAAGTAGTTAGCTTTGGAGGGCCGAGCACCTGTGGTGCCTGGCTGTGCAAGTCTGACACGTTCGGCATTTATAAAGAGGGTGCATCAGGAAAAGAGAAAGACAGAACTAATAGTATATCTGTATCCTTAGCGCACGGTAAATCGATAAGAATGTGTATTCACATAAAATGCGACATTACATGGCCATTTAAAGGATCAAAAAATATACTTCGCGTGACATACATATTTTCTATTATTATACAAAGTTTTATCTATGCTCATGACAATAATTACAGAACATGCTTAACCCACTTTCAATTTTTAGCTATTTTTATGCGATTTATTTAATTCATGGAATTTATTTATATATATTATATATATTTGACAGATTGAAGGACTCTTCCTAAAATAAATAACAAAATAAAT